>NC_049989.1:11648038-11678601 GCF_000003815.2 Branchiostoma floridae | reverse complement strand
AACTAATGGAAATACAAGGGTATGCAATTAGAGGCATCTTTAATGGAATCAGGTAATTATAATAGCCAATTACCAACGGTAATGATGATGACTTCTGACCAGAAGATCTAGAGTGATTCCCTGCACTAATGTATGCATGCAGGAGTTTATGACATCATAAAGATGTCTCCTGTAGCACAGAGTTGTTTCAATCATGAATTTAAAACACCACAAGACAAAACTACTGATCGGAATAAAATCTTACATCAACCTGTAACGTTCGTTCCCCTTTATGGTAACCTATATTCTGTTGTATCTAAAAATAGGGTATTTGGGGATCATTATGTTGATGGAAGGTTGTTTCACATTGCAATATTTTTTAAATGGTGACACTTGAATTCCACGTCGTTGACCTGAAATCTCTAAATACCCATACGTTTTAATTTACAACAACGAATCTAGGTTACCACATGGATTAGGGTGACCTAGACAGTTAATTATGTTTTTCTTTTTTGTTTTGGGGCAAAAATAACTGTATTATTGATAGTATTACCTTACAGTGGCAGTAGAGTCAGTCACTTTGACATTGATTTCCCAGTTCACTGGGTTGACACACATAAAGGTGCCTACAACAGTAACTTTGTCGGTGTGACCCGTTTTGCAACATGATAGGATATCCGTCATTATCACAGTGGCTTTGATGGCATGTCACACCTGGGGCATGAATCTATCACAAGCCTTACTATTCTAAATTCCTGGTTCTGTGTGCCAAAGAGGAAACATAACATTACAGAGTCAGAGGCCTAGGGAAAAGTTTGTATCTTGTCACATCAAGTTTCATAATAAGATTCAAGACATTAGTGTTCTCCTTATCTCATCTTGACTCTTGCTGAATTTTGTATGCAGGCAATTTTCCCTAACCAATATATATCATAAGTTATAAGACAACTGACTGAAATAGAGTTTTAAGTGTGCACAATAATCTGTAACATAGATATCCCTTAACTTCAGGTAAATGTATTTTGATAATTGCTTATCAATCATTGCATTTTTCCAAATCTGAATGTAATTAAGTTAAACAGAACAGTTGTTATAGCCGGTAAAAGCCGTAAGGCATAACACGTCAGTTTTGTACTGTAACTGTACAGTAAAACAAGCTGCATAAGACTGGACTGCTTACTAGATTTGATCCACCCAAACCTGGAAGGACTCCTACTTTTTTTGATAGGTGCGGTGGGATCTTTAGCATACTTCAGGTGTGGTTCTCCTCAAACACTGGCGGAGCTCCCAGCTTTATGTCCCATTCGAGAGTACGTCCAAAGCTAGGGAGTTTTTTTCACGTGAGTCAAGTGAAGAATTAGGTGTAAAGTAACTTTCCCAAGGGCATATCATTGAGGACTATAAGTGCTAGGGATTAATGCATGAAAGCTAAATAGATTCCAAGTCAACTGTTTTAACCACAAGACGAATGCCAAGTAACCAATGACATGTGACCAAAAAATTGCTTTTAGTAAATGGTTTTAATGGCCTAAGATTTCCTTCCTTTGAATAATTGTGTTGCAACCAAATTACATGTAGGTTCGTGTACCACTGCCCTAGAGTCACATATATCACATCCTAATTGTCCCAAGCCTGTAATATATGCAAACGATTATGGCTCAAACCACCCCTGTAACACCGTGTGAATAAAGAGCGGACATGCCGTGAAATTCTCAAGCGTCTCCCTCGCGATGTTATTTCATTACGACGACCCAGAAACTACAAATCTGCATTAGGAGCTATAAGGCTATTCGATACACTGCTCCCTCTAAGCCTTTTCCAATACACGGCGATCACAATTACCAATACTACAACCCCCAGAATCCCTTTAACGACTTTAACGACTTTAACCAATACGGCAACTCAACAGCAATCTGATCGCTCACATTAGCTGCTGCCTTAATCACGTTAGCGGAACATACTGGGTGATATTTGGGTCAGCGTGCATGTACAGCTAAGGACGGTTTATTTCAATTAGGCCACATGAAATCAGCATGCTGTTACCATCAATGTAAACAGTGATTTTGGACGAACAAAAGGTATCGAGAATGACTCACTAAGAATTCTACAACATTTCTTATACCAGGTCCTTTATACATGTATTTACCATGCAAGGAAAATGTACTAAACTTTTCATGATTGGCCAATGTGACAAGTTTAATAGCATTTAAATAGCCACACCACTCAGTACATACATCTATGAAGGTTACACTTCCAGGTAATCTAAGATAAGCACTTACTATAGATAGGAGTTAATCAAACAAGTGGATGGATTTTCCAAAAATCTAGTTCCTTGGTTTTTATCTTGCTTACTGTCTACTATGAAGTGATACTGAGAATATGGAAATCTATCTGATTGATAAACTGTAAGCCCTTTTCTTTAAACTTACTGCTTAATGTACATAAAAATTTTCCCTATACAAACTTTAAGGCATTTTTCATACCAATTCACAGAAATACAGCCTTATTTATAACAATATTCAAAATCATAAAAGTTTACATTTTGCCAAAAGTCCTTGATTATGTCCTCACAGTTCAAGTCTGTGTAATATTGATAATATTGATTTTTAAAAAATACAGTCTTCATGCTTTACAGACTGTAGTAGGATATTGATATTGTATTGCATGTAATATTTTACAATTCCTTACTGGTTTTTGTGTGTAGGCACTTACTGACTTCAACCTGCACAGTCCCTAGCTTTTGCCCGTTAATGGACAATTCAAGTTTCCGGCTTGTACTGTGGTTCAGTGTCAAAAGAGCAGATGCTCTGCTGCAAGATGTGCTCTAATAACCACCAGGTGATTATAGACATTATCAACCATGACAGTATCGGGACATGCTAATACGGATGGGGCGCCCAACAAGTGGCCTGATTTATTGCCCCTGAACTGTGCTTTCATGCTCTTCACAATCTGTTTTGTAGTGCATGTGTCACAATAAGTGCAGTGCATACAACATGTACATGTATTATGCTCACAGTTATATAGGGGTGGGTATCGGTAGAGAAAATTCAGGTACAGGTACGGTCCAGGTCTAGAAGACCAGGTCCAGGTCCAGACCTGAACCTGGACCTGATTGTCTGAAAACTTGTGAATGGGCAATACTCAAACAATGGTCCAACCTATTTGATGGAGTATCCTACTTCTACTGGAGTTTTCCTCATGTAAACAACACTATATGCCTCTGTTTCTTAGGCCGATGAGCCGCAAAACATGTAAACGCCTGCCGGTATAATCTGTTCATTGTCTATATATACGGTCCACAAAGTAAAATGACTTATTCTTTATTTGATCATCGCACAATTTCTAGAGATGGGCCAAAGTCCTCGAGCCCCATCTAATATGCTGGCTAGGGGTAGATAATTTAGAGTAAAGAATATGCTAAAAAGTCTATAAAAATAACGATTTTCAAATTTGGCATCTTTCAATCGATCAAGAAATACCGTCAAAGCCGATCGACTGTGTGAGAGGGGTCTAAAGACTGTCTTCAATCATTTTCGGACCCATATGATTATTCCATGCCAAGAACCCACAAATTAACTTGGTCTGTCCTAGTGAAAACTGTAGCACTAAGAAACTTAAGCACAAACTGTATTACCTTTTAATCACCGAGGAGATATAGTGACAAAATAACAAATTCGCCAGCTCAATTGACCCAAATTTTCCTCGCAGGAGTTCCAAATTGACATCCCGGGCATGCATAAACAAATATCTTTCCTAACAGGTTTAGCCAGTGGCGGGTACGTACGACCAATTAAGCAATTTGCCGCGCGCATTACCCAACCCATTTCACCAATGGAATTACCGGCATGGAGCCTAATGGAACAAACACTGATCTTGACTATAATCCGTCACCCTTTTGGATAAATGTTTTTACAGTCACTTTTCACAGCTTGTGAGTTTGCGTTATCACCGCGCAGCTTTAGCAGTGATCTTGTTACGCTAACACTTCAGTAACACTCACATCACACACACTCACTATCCGGTTTATCATCTGTTGTTGTGTAAGATGAAGATAAAACTTGATGAACTTGTGCGTAGAAGAACTAGGGCTGTGTATTGGCTGGAAGAAGCCTTTCAATTGTGTATCATGCATATGACTTATGGTTGATATTGTTGATTCCCTAACTGTCGCAATTGTTTTATATTGCAGGAGGAGGCAAAATGGGTTTTTTGACATGTTCTTCAGATTCGCGGTTGAAACTATTCTACAAGTATACAGTAATACATCAGAAAGTTAACACATATTTGCAGTACATATATTGGGAATTGGGCTAATGAAACAGAGATGGGCACCGCCCTATGCGCGATCTTGGCACGGGAAGGGTTTAACTATAACTAACTATATTGGGAATTTGCATTGAAAGGTCAATGTGAAAATAACACAAATAAAACATTTTCAAGAAGTGCAGGAAGTATCGACATTTTGTACTCATGTTGAATATGCCAGGTTGTTCAGATCACACACAAAAAATTCATTGAGGGCTGCAAAACAGTTTGTAAATATCATTTAGCACCAGGGAGATTCTTAATTAATTATAATATTCTTTTCAAATTGATTGTTGGAAACTTTCAATAGCAAAATTAGATATGAATGAATGAAAAAAATCAATGTGATTGTCATTCAGCACCAGGGACAGTTCTAAAAATTTTGAGTTTTTTTTTTTTAAACTGACTGTTTGAAACTATTAATGGCAAAATTGAATAAGTATGAAAGAAATTCAACGTGAATGTCATTCAGCACCAAGGATAGTTCTTACATTAAATTAATCTTCTTTATTGACTGTTGGAAAGTGACAGATTCAAATTAGTGCAAAACAAATTCAATATGAATGTCAATCAGCACCAGGGACAGCACTGATAAGAGTATTTTGTCATCCACATCTAATACTGATGTTGAATATGCTAAGTTGTTCAGGTGTCAAATAATAGATCCTTGAAGGGTTGCAAGGCACTGTGTGAATGTCATTCAGCACCAGGGACAGTTCTTACATTACAACAGTCTTCTTCATTGACATGGAAACTGACAATGTTAAACTTAAAGTTGGTACAGAACAATTTTGTGTGAATGCTTTTCAGCACCATGGACAGCACTGATAAAAGTTACTTTTGTTATCCACATGTAGTACTGATGTTGAATATACCAAGTTGTTAAGGTGTCCGAAAATAGACCTCCTTTGTGTCCGTAACATGATGTGAATGGAATTCAGCACCAGGGACAGTTCTTATGATATTATTTTCTTTTTAGATTGATTGTAGGAAACTATTAATGGCAAAATTGTATAATATATGATTGAGATTTTATGTAAACATTATTCAGAACCAGGGACAGTGCTATCATTACAATTTTGTTTTTATTGACTGTTATTGTTGGTTGTGGCAATGGCAAAATTGGTATGAAAGAGATTTCATATGAATGTGATTCTGCACCAGGGGCAGCATCGATAAGTTTAAATTGTTTTGGTATTGACCGTTGGAAAGTGTCAGTGCTGTCATATATCATATCATGACTCTTGTTGATGTCACAATCAGCACCAGGGACAGAGCTAATAGAAAGTTATGAACACTGGAACGTTTTGGAAATATATTGATAACAAATCAAATTAATCAATTAAATCAAGCAAATACATTATCTATTAGATAAGATTGAACTTAAACAGTGACACTATGTCTCTAAAGACAACTTAAGATGATTTCATTAAATACTCATTTTAAAGAAGATGTAAGTAGTCATTTCAGTACTCGAGGATGACTTACTCAAATAGGACATTCAGCAGACTAAAGAATATGGGTAATATTGCACAAGTTTTTCAGCCATTGGTCTAACAGCACCACCTAGGAATTTGTAACGGTACTGCACCTGTATGGAGAACATGCTTGTGACAGGGCTGTGGTCGCTCTGTTTGACGTGAGACAGGCTGGTGTAGCTGTGCTGTCTGACAGAAACCTCCAATCCAGGTCTGGTCCTCCAAAGTATCCGGTCACACCATGCAGGTTTCCTCTGTTTCTCACTGAAACAAAAATAATGTTAATGAAATAGCACTACCATAAAATTTTATATTTGATCAAATCATGAAGGTTATGTTTTCAGGTGGGTGATTGTGTCTCGACAGATATCTCCACCTAACTTCATGATCAAACATACTATTATGATTCAATATCATTTTATACATGATTGTATACTAAGATTAGTGTGATATCTAATAGAAATAGCAACTTGCCACTCTAATATTCAATTTGGTACAAATGCGAGCAGGGTTCTTTGTTCTACAAACAGTATAGTAGAAAGAACAATTATATACATAATGTATATACACGTACCTGGTGTCATAGATGGTTGTTCCTTTGTCAAACTTGTAGGTTGGTTGGAATGTGATGTTTCCTTCAGAAAATCCAGAAAAGGCAAGACCTTCTCTTTGTGCCACCTTCAACTTTGAAAGAAATTTGTTGATTGTGAAAGAAGGTAATTATACAATGCAAGACTGGTAAATGTAGCCATCATGACATTGATCAAAAGCTAGTGACAGTAACGAGTACTGCAGAAATATTTGTTGTTAAACTTCAAGCTACACATTGAAGGGGAAACTGACTACAGTTGGCACCTGAGCAGAAACCATGCAATGAATGAGCTCCAAAAAAAAATGGGTTTAAAACACTGGAAAGCCTTTCTTGGGTAAGTTTTTCATGAAATCTTGGCAGTGTTAGGGTGGGTACTATGGTGGATAGAGCTTAATACTTGCTGAAATATTCTTTTTCTTACTCTTTTTGTCTTTAGCACACCAATGAAACAGTGGAATAATTGTCAGCTGGCCCTTTGAAGCCAATGTAAGACCAAGGTAACACTAATTCACCTTTATCGGCGGGGTAACCTATATCCGTTGTTTTCCAAACCAAGGTATTTAGGTATATCAAGTCGATGAACAGGTTTCAAGGTGCACTATTTTCAAAATACCGCAATTTGAGACCAGTGTCCATCGACTTGATATCCCTAAATACTCTATTTTTAAAAACACCGGATATAGCATACCCAACGGATTAAGGTGAACAAGCGTTACATCCTCTAGTTGGTGGTGTGGGGTGTGGCGTGTGTTATTTGCAGAATGGTCATAAAGAATCTCTTGGGAATCCATTTAATGGCCAGTTGTTATTACAGGTTATTTTTTATGGTCTAAAAATTACATCCCTGAGATAATGACATCTTCTTTTTCTCCACTTTTCTATATAGAATTGCATGCATCACATTAACAGTATTGGTGTGTGACATCATTCCTAAAATGCCAAAATGCATCAAGTTTTTCAGAGGAAAAAGTCACAAAGTAATATTACCTGGTCAAACTCCAGCAGTTTCTGAAACCTCCCATCAGCAATGCTGTTCATGACTGCTTCATAGTCTATTGGGTCCAGCCTGAAGTTCAGGTCTCCAATCCAGAAGATGTAACTGTTGCAGTTAACAAACAATGCTAAATCACTGTCCAATGCAGAAAAGCATTCAGTTCATAGACGTAGGGACTTTTTCTTTTACTGTAGTAGTAGCGGCTTATTTCCAAACATCGACTGAAAGCTAGTTTGCAGCCTAAGGGCTGAACTGCAAAGCTTTCCTATTACAAGAGTGTGCACTAAACATTGATATACAATTAACATTGCCATACAACATTTAACAATATTGTTCCACATTTAACATTGAATCTAAAGGTTAGATATCTAACTATACAACATTATATTACTCTAAAACATCAAGAAGATGTAAAGTGAAAGGAAAAATGGTATGATCTAAAAGCTTATGTTTTTCTTATTTCTGTCTATGTCATCTTACGCTCTAAGTAGAGGTAACAATAATCTTATAGAAGATAGAATGAAGGTAAACCTTGACGCACTCATGTTCCATGATGGTTCCTGCCTTGCAGCCTGGAAACCTCTGAGCCTCTGTTATTGCATGGAACTCCTACAGAACATACAGGTCAATTGAGTTAGCCTATTAGTAAGGAAATACTTAAGTTTAGTGATATCATGTCGATGGATCGCAACATTGCAACATTTTGAAATTACTTCAATTTCAAACCACCATTCGTTGACTTGAAATCCCTTTCCCTTTATATACAATAATTTACATAATGATTGTAAAATTTCACTTTAAAAACAATGGATATAGGCTACCCGACAAAGGTGAACTAGCCGTAAGTACTAAATTTCTTCTAACACCAGTTGAACATTTTGCACTTTAGCCATGTAGAGGACATATGAACAGGTACAGGTACGCTAAGCCTTATATTTCTTGCTTGCCTTGTGGTACATAATGGTACATATATATGTATTTTAATATTCTTTGTCACAATTTGGGTTACTTATAGATAAGTGCACACCTGTATCCTGATCTCATTCTGCTCCAGGTGAGCAGCCAGGTGAGTGTTGGTGATGCACACACTGGTCCCGTACAGGTCCATCCTAACTGTCACTGCACCTTTATTACCCTGCATAATGGAGTTTACAGTGACTGTCATACAAAGGTAAGGGAAGTTCCATAATTCAATTTATTGCCTTTTGACCTGCAACATCTTTCCAACATGACAAAGCGTCATAAACATTCAAAACATCAATTTGCCTTTTATCAAGCCACTATGTTTTTTTGTATACCATACAAATGTAAGGCTTGCTCCTGAGGCATCTCCAAAAACATTTTTGTGTGATTTATAAAACTGTATCCATTTATTGAAAAAGTAATAAAGTTAACAATTTTTTTGGTGAAACTTTTGTGCATACAATTAAATATTTACAACTGTTAACAGAATCAGTTTATTCTTGTGCATTTTTTTAAATATAGAATAATGACAATATCAATTACAATATTTGTAACAAAAAGTTAGAACATTAAATCAAGTATATGAACATATACAAGACTGTAGAGTTGCCAGAAAAAGAAGAGCAAAGAATGACAAGAAGAACTCACAAGCAAAAACAATGTTTTCCCTACAGGAAACATAACAAGCCTGTGACTTACCCAGTACCCCCCCACCCCCGTGCGTGTGAAGGCCGTCTTGATCCATCTGATGTGAGGCAGGTGTTCCAGTTTCACAAACACATGTAACAGGATGGCCTGCATGTGCTCTGTACGGATCTGCAAAATGAAAATTCAAGAGCTTAACTTCCACACACTGACAGGTCAAGATAAAGAAGACAAACTCCATACAAGTTGAACATTTCAGTCAATCATGTCTATCAATCAATTGGTCAACCAATCATCTGTGGTATCATCTGCTGATGCAAGTCAACTCTTTCCAGGATGTTCTTTTTTTTTACAGTACAGTACCGGTACACTGTGCCTATCACAGCCCTAACACTAAACTACTGATTCCAGGTTTGACTCAGTATAATGACTCACAATTGACAACTGCTATAATATAAGTATTTAACCAACCACCAACATCAAAGTCTCTGTCCAGAGGCAAAGTCACTATCGCAATACTCCATAACAGTTAACGCTACATGTGTAGTTCATCTTTACCCCCGGGGTAACCTTTATCCATTGTTTTAAAAAAACTGGGTATTTTAGGGATGTCAATGCGACAGATGGTGGTTTTAAATTGGTAAACAAGCTGTATTTTACAAATATTGCACTTTGAAACCACTGTCCATCCACTTGATATGATATATATAAACACCCCCTGGTTTTAAAACAACGGATATAGGTTACCCCACGAATAAAGGTGAACTAGCTTTACTACACACACAACACTAATGAAAATATTAGGACTCACTTTGACATACCCCCTCTGAGACAGGTGTTTCATGGAAGCGTTCCCCCAGGTATCCTCAAATATGACTGCAGTTGCTGGGTTCCCTGGTGCCTCTTGTAATCTGGTTAAGAAACATTGTATGTGAACATTAAGCGTCTAACAACAGGACAGTATTAATGTTACAAATAGGTGCAACACCATAATGTTAATAATGCCACAGTGATGCACTAAACCAAAGGACTATAAACATCCAGTCCATTCTTTCCCAGGCTTAGTTTATCTTATGTAACAGTTTCATCTCCCTCAGTAAGGCTGTAAGAGACAATCAATAAAAATAAATATTTAATTACCATTCTTGTTGAAAAAGGGGAATAAGGGCACAGTGGCCCCATGCCCTGACCATGTGCCGACTTTAACCCTGGCTTGAGAGAAGATTCTCGGGCAAGTCTGAAATTCTGATTGACCAGGGATGCTGTTGATGTGGCCAGTTTTTTTTTTAAACAAATGACAATCAAAGCATATGCAAATGCCATCCATAAAATCATGTCAGCGTGGCCTAAAATGAGAATACAGCTATTGCAGATTTGAATTACTAATAATGAGAATAAATATTTTGACCTGTAGAATTCCAGGTTTCTAGATGTTTCCTACATTAAAACCTAAACTGTTCACCTCGTGATACATCTGAAAAACAATTTGCCATATTGCAGCATTTCTAAAAGTGTTAGGCCGCAAGAAGATGTTGCCTTCCTAGAGTCTGTGAGTGCCAGGACATAGTTCCATTATCCAATGCAGCCTGACATGAAAAATATGGTGACTTCTGACATGAAAAACATGGTGAGGTTTTTCACAGGTGAGGATTCCATTATAGAAAATGGCAGCAGAGAATGCAGGGCATGACATGCAGTATATCACACCAACACACCATCCCAACGTCCTATACTTAAGTCTGACAGTTGCCTGAGTGATATACAGTCTTGTTCCTGAGAAACTTCAGGTGTGAAATCATGGATGTCAGGTGTAATTAGTGGCATCAAGGCACAGGCCATTTGGTATATGGGTTGACCTTCCTATATTAGCTTGCAAGTTTGCTTTCAAGAGTGTATGGGCAAGTACCCTGCAAAACCAGACTTTTAGCCAGGGCCGGTAGAGAATTTGTTTGGCTTGGCCGGCAAATTTGTTTGGCTTGGCTGGCAAACTCTCCATGCATGACAGACAAATCCCTAGTGTGCTTTATGAGCTAAGTTGTTTCAAAATGTGGACTGCACCCACCGATCATGTCTTGAACAAGTTTCTGGCCTTAAATTAAACTTTGAGGTAATTCCTCTCATTGATAGACAGTAAGACCAGAATCAGGAGTGTAAAATAATGTGATTGGAGCATGGCCAACATTTCTAGCCTATAGCTGCAGCTTCCCCCATCCACTCATTGATTTGCTCGCCACATGACTTGTGTGGTTAACTGGGCCTTATCTTGGCACATGGTGTATTCTCTCATGGTGTGTTTAATCAATGAGTGTTATCCAATTGAATCCATAACAACTGGCTTTAATTTATAGGCCCATTGCCCATTTGTTTCTTGGGGGAACTTTAATTACATTTAGCAAATGGAGGATGGTTTCAGACTACTTCAGTTCTTAAAATGTTCTTGATAGCTCTTACAGTTCTACTGCAGAACCTTAGAAAGCTGCTACGGGGCCCATTATTGAACTTCACCTTCATTTTCTTGATCTCTAAAAAACTTAGGGTAAGGAACCCCGGTAGAATATTGTTTATTCTGAATGTCAAATTTGTTCGTCTTTATGGGCCATAGTGCCTGACAATAAAACAGACAACAGAAATAGGATGGTACCCAGGCTACATGTACTTGACAACTACCATGATCCTATTAATATCATAACGTTCCATTCATAGCTTCTCAAGTTATGCTGTCCTTTCACAAAGACACACAAATGAATGGCATCATATGATATAAACGTTATGCTTCTTGGGGAATTGGTAATTAATGCTCCAACACATAAGAGCTCATCTTTTGCTACAGATTGAATTGTCATGCTTGCAACCTGCAAGTACAGCTGGGAATTGACTAAATCATTATGGTGTTTCATGAACGTCACACGTTGCCATGGATATATTTCTCCTCCGAAATTGCAGCTCTCCAATTTCCCTACCTGCAATTCCATGTTTTATCTGCTAGCCACAGACTGTAGGATGGTACTTTGTACTCAGTATGTAATCTTTATCAGCTCCAGTCTATGAGATGATTAAAAGCAGGACTGGTACACTAACTACAAATCATGACAATACATCAAGTCCTTCTCTTTCATAGTTATTTTCTTTGAAAGTCTCGAACAACATTGGCCCTTGTACTTGTACTTCCAAATAAGCTGCTGGGGATTCAAACCTACAACACGTACTCTCTGCCCCCAAGAGCTGTAATATCACAAAGAAATAATGATCATTACTAGAGTCCAACCTTGTTAGCTTTGGTCCAGTCCCAAAGGTTGCAATCCCGATACATTAGCAACCATAGGGAGTAGACAGAAGCTAACAAGGCTGTGCTCCAGGCTACAGCAACATATCATGTCCAGAACACAAGGTACATATCAAAACTAGACTTTGGCTCCTATAGATAAGTTTTTTTTATTTTACTTGCACTGAGTGCAAATGAAAAATAATATATGGAGCTAACCGTTGTTTTCCCGACACCTACCAGCCTACCTTATAGCATAAGGATCCATCCACAGCAAGGCAGACTCACAGCCCCAAAACAAAACCTTCTTTGCAAAGGTGGAATAATATGCATACTACAATGTACATGTACATGCCACAAAAGATGCTAAGAGATAAGTACAATGTACTTTTAACTGTTATCTTGTACACTCATGTACTGTCTTACCCAATAGCAATGAGATCAGGAGGTGGTCCTTCTGCTCTGAAGAGGGGTGCCACATTCAGCGGGGTTGTGTCGCACACATTCCATGTTACAAACTGTAACCTGTAAAGGTACAATTATATACTAGTAGGGTTATATAATTACAAGAGAATCCGATACAGACAAGAATGCCATATAGAGCCAAGTATAGAAATACAGCTTGCAGGTTTAAACATGTATCTGTATCATCTGTTGTAAACAATGTACAAACCACAGAGACAGAAAGATTAGTGCAACCGCTAATAGATGCTAATAAAAGGACCCAACATGTGAAGAAGACTATATGGGTGACTCTGAATGGGATTGGCTATAAAAGCAAGACATAATGAAAATTTATAGCTTTAACAATTTAAGCTGGTGTATTACGCTGAAGGGCTGTTATGTTGGCTATATACTGTAATTCACTTTGTCTTCTTGGAACCAAACTTTCACGGTCTGAAAAAATTTAACTTGTTCTCGGAACTAAATGTTCACGGTAGCCGTAGGTGTATGTAAAAAAAAAGTCTGTGATTTACTTGTTATTAATGATAAGCTCACGTTACAGACGTCACCGTGAAAACCGTGAACATAAAAGTACATTGAAAAAATCAGGAATCACAGTAGATACACTACAGAATTTGTCTCAAGCATCATGCTTGGAGCATCTATTGCCAAGAAATTTAACGTTTTAGGCAGCCAGGCTAAGAGGCTTGTATCATATTTTGACTCACTATATGCATGCTTAGTAAGTCAATTCTTAGGAGCTCAAGCGTAAAAAGAAAAACGTAAAAAATATCCAAATTCATTAAGCTGATCATGAATTAAAATTTCATAAAACTTAATTTCACTAAAGAATATCGGTTGACTACTAGTACATTAAAGTCTGTAGTCACGTTAAATCATCTTGCAGGTACTTCATAACAGAAAACAAAAACTATAAAGTGAGTTAATGTTGTAATTTGAATTAAAACTTAAAATAAAACAGGACAATACATGCACGTTTATGAAGGTTAGATAGGCCAGCGGTAGATGACATCATTATATTACAATTGACACAT
The DNA here is from genome assembly GCF_000003815.2 of Branchiostoma floridae. NCBI lineage: Eukaryota > Metazoa > Chordata > Leptocardii > Amphioxiformes > Branchiostomatidae > Branchiostoma > Branchiostoma floridae. Next base: position 11,664,881 of record NC_049989.1, on the reverse strand, counting down.
TTTCAAATTCATGATTATGAATATCTAATTAATCAGTAGTAGGTCAGAGACTCTGTGTAATGGGGTTATCATTTGATCTCATTTCTGCTACACATTCATATCACCTCTTCCACAGGATTTTAATTTGATGGCGAGAGATAGAATGGGAGGCTAGACTAAGAACATGTAGGCGTGTAAAGAAGGAATGAAAATTGGATTCCAGGAAAAAGAATATCTATCAAAATACGACATTGTCCACTTTGAATAGCTGTGATTGTCAAAATGGTGTTCATGTATACTATTACATCTAGTTCTAGTATACTTAAAAAATCGGAAAAGATAAGCATTGTTTGAGAAATGGATTTTAATATTTTAACCTCATCCTAATGAAACAAAAGTAGGTCAAAAGCAGTCCATGTAAGGAGGCTATCTGATCACTATTGCTCAGGCACACACACTGGAGCTTTCCTGTGGATTTAATTAAACCACAGGGGATAGAGGGGGAGGGAGTAGGTCAAAATTAATATGGATCAAACATCGATGTATAATTATCGAGAGGATTAGGAGTGACCCGGTTTGCTGGTTTTGAAAAATGCCAACAAACCACAATGTACTTCTGTAAAAATAACACTGTACCACTAGTAGTTGTATTTTCGTTGATACTGGCTAAATATACAATACCGATAACAACGTTGGACAAGATGGACTGGGAGCGCAGAAAAAAATCTTTTTCAGCGACCTACGTATGGAGTCTTGTATATAGAGTATTTACAACTCGAAGGCTTTCTTGATAATTAATCAATCCTAACGTTACTAGTTTGCAAGCAGTCTGACATGAATTCGTTTGATACAGGTGTTCGGACCGGTTGATAAAAAGCTGTATCACACAGGCTTCGAAGTTTTATCACATAGGCTTCCATCAAATAATTCGAACATAGTACTCTGCACACGCCGGGTGCGGCACGGTTGAAAATTCCAATACCCGATTTGGACGTTTGAACATTTCTGTTGTAACAGTGTTTGTTCGAGGGCACCAGTGTTGTATTCTCTGTATATCATATGTATTCAACCAACCTAGCATTTGAGCAAATCATGACGCAATAACTTGTTCACAGTTCACACCCATATTATTTTTGGCGATTATAATTTTGATATGAAGAAATTACTAGTAGTTGTTCTACCAGACAATTGATATCCGAGCCACCGAGATGATGTCACGGTGACGCACTGGAGGCCAGAAAGCAGGTGGGAGACAAAAGACTAATTAAAATAGTGATCTGCTAATTTGAATATTAACAAGTAAAATAATCTAATCTGGTATGCAGAGAAGTCTCAGAATAATCTGGATGTAAACAAAAACAATGATCGCTCCTACAAAATGTAAAAAGAACTCCAATGCTCTGAGATATCGAATATTCATTTCTGTGACAATGTTTTCATTTATTCCTTGGACACGAATGATTGGTGATAAGTCTAGGTAAGATTTTCATCATGGTAAAGGTATGTTTGTGCAAAATAAAAACACCCTGCCAATAAGAAAATCCTGTCAATAACCTACGTGTAAGTCCCTAAAACTGGTTGGTTAAAGGTACTTAAATAGAACGTTACTAGTACCTTCTCACCGTCAAAAAACAATGACTACATTTGTGTCACATAATAAGTCTGGGCACGCCCACCTGAAGTTGTGCGACTGGTCTGACGTTTGTTGTTGTTGTTGTTGTGGTCCTTGCTCTTTGCTGGAAGCCATGTCCTTACTTGGCCACAAATACCGAGAGGAAAACTTGGCAACCTCTCCGCACTATGACGCACGAAACAGCTACAGATCCAGCTTGTAAACACAGATCTAGAGATGACCGGTTCCGGAATATTCGGATATTTGTAACGATAAACCAACGAAGTAGTCGGCAGAGATTGCTCACGTTTTCAGCCCTATATAGCACTCATCTCGCTCTGGAAAACCATGTGAAGTATCCAGACTAAATCTGCAAGGATGGCTGATTGTTAAAAGCCGTTTAGTAGTAAATACACGCCCAGAAGATCGTTAATATTTCTACTCCAGTGAATGACATCGAAGAAAAACACAACACCCCCAGTCATTCGGTCGCCATTGCTCTGTGAGGTCAGAGGTCATATTTCTGTAAACCTGATAATCCTAATCATGTCACAGTTACTAGCCTGTTACTCCCACTAAGAGTACGTACCAAAAAATGATTGGGTATCAAAAGCTTATATTTAGATGGATGATAAATTCCCTTTCATCGCCCCCACTTGGTATAAGAAGGATTTGAGATGAAAGCTTGTATATTACCGCTATCATCATGCAAGAAAGTTTCGTAATGCCAGCCATTTGCGGACGTGTACGTGCCTTTGTTTTGAGTGCTGCGGCCAGGCCTTTCTTCGCTCAAAATATAGGCCCTCGAGCGGCTATCGGGTACTCGCAGTTTGAAATCCGATAACAATAGTTGAGTGGGCTATATTTGGGTGGTATTTTTTTTTTTTATTGCACCAAGGAACTAGTGCACTCGCAATAGAAAGCAAAACATCTCCAGAAATACTGTTTTAATTGGATTTGCGGGCATAGAAGTTGTGTGTTTTAACATGTATTCCTATGGGACGGCGTGGAATGAGACCACAAGGTGGCGAGGCGAGGCATGCTGCTTGTGGCTGGGAGTTCAGAGGTCAGTGTTGTTTTGGTTTTAACACCTTGAGGATGCATAGTCGTAGAAGGCATACTGCGTTGACACAACCTCCTTTCATTCCAGGTATCTCATTTGCTCCCAGTATTTATCCAGTCTTGTTATATTTCAGCCATACCATGGTATGGTGAAATATATTGTATTCATAATGTTTCTTCATTCTTTCTTTCTTTCTTTCTTCTCCTGTCAAATCTTCAAAGCGATTCATCTCCTCCGTTCTTGGACCGAATGACTTGAAATTTGGCACAAGGGTAGAGTGAGCCAGTAACTTCTATATTTGAGCCTCCTGTGCCCTGATATTAAGTCCAAAGTACCCGAACTTTGGTATGGTAGTGCATGGGATATTTACTTACAGGACTCCGTTATTATTTTTGGCTAAAAATCACTTCAAAATGATTTATCGGCGAATTCTCTGCTCAATTCCTACGCTTTGGGGCGACTCAACAATAGAACGCATGACCAACTCCTGACCACCTGCGTGTAAATCAATTAGCCCTTCAGCCAACCAGCAACCAGAAGCACGCCACCGCAGAACAGCTAATCAGCAACTAGATGCAACAAATAATGGATCTGATTGGCTAAGCTTCACGCCATATTTGGATCCGGTCATTTAAGGTTTAACGGGGGTCAGTGACATTTGTTTGACCGTATAATAGGCAATACAAAGCATGCAGGACTATACTGTGAAATTTTGTTTAAAAAAACAACAAATGATCATGACTCCAGACAGAGACACGGTATAAACAAGGAAAGACATCTTCAGGTCTGACATTTTTATATTTCAGCCATACGTAGTATATGGTGAAATATTTATATTTCCGCCATTCGTAATGTTTCTTCTTTCTCCTGTCAAATTTTCAAAGCGAATCATCTCCGTCGTTTCTTGACCGAATGACCTGAAATTTGCTACAACGGTGTAGTGAACCAATACCTCGATCCGTTTTCTTCATTTTTTTTTTCATATCTGCCCTTAAAAAGATTTTATTGAGGTTTAATGGTCATCTTCGGACCAAGACTGTATATTTTGGCTTCCTGTATCCTGATAGTGGCGCCAAATGACCTGAAATTTGGTACGGGAGTGCATGTGATATTTTTCTAAAGAACCCAATTTTCATTTTGGCGTATATCACTTCAAAATGACCCATTTCGAAGTTTTACAGGACGTGTTTTGGCGTTCTGTGCGTTCCATATGTGGCAAACTATAACTCCCGCCCTGGGCGACAGGTGACAGGTGTCGGCCTCCTAATTAATTGAATTGTGCCGCCATCCAATCAGCGAAGAGCTAGGAAGGAACACTTCGTCGGCAACACACTATCTCAGTCGTTCCTGGACCGAATAACTCGAAATTCAGTAGAACAGTAGAGTGGGCCAATACTTTAGTATTTTTTTTTTTCATATCTTCCTCTAAAATGATTTTAGTGAGGTTTTATGGTCATGTTTAGACCAAACAGTTTTTTGCCCCCTGTACCCTGGTATAACAATTGAACGACCTGAAATTTGGTATAGATAGGCATTGGATATTCGGTAAAATGATCCAAGTAAAATTTTGGCATGAGCCACTTTAAAATAATTAATGTCAGCGCTTTTCTGAGGTGCAATTGGTTTTCTATCGGCCTCCTCCCGTGAACTCCCGTGACCCCACAGAGCGCCACACCTGCAGCGACCTCAGCTTTAGCGGGATTTAATTCATGTAATCAGTGAAGAGGAAGTCGAAAGCTAATTAATATTCATAAGCGGGGCCTTCCAATGCCGTATATGCAGAAACATGCATATTACGGCCTAACGTGGGCCACATGTCACCCTGCGCCCGGTTTAAAATTGTAGTTTGCGATGATTTGGAGTTCTGTATCCGAGTGTATATATATAGCCGGTATAACCGCCCTTCGGCGTAACACACCAGCTTCGCAGGCACGCGGTGCGGCAGCAGCTGGTTATATTACACTGAACGATCCGTCACACCTAACTTCTGCACATCTATCTGCAAGCGTTCTTTAAAACTATCCAGAGAAGAGGCCCCTACTGTGCTTGGTGATAACAAGTTCAGACAGGGTTATTTGAGCGGTAGCGGGGGGTACACATGCCTTGAACCGTTACGATAGAATACATTTGTCGTTCAATTTACCAACATTTCGCATGACAATATCAATAATTTTCGGTAGATTTGACTTTGGTAGGTTATGTCGAGACAATCGAGAAAATGTAACTTCGCGGAAAACGCGGGAAAATTGGTCAGTTTGCGTTTAGTTTTGATACTTAAGTTGGACAGTGGCGAGAATGATTATTTTCTCATCAATATCTCAGCTTTAGAATTATTTGAACTGTACATCTAAACAATTGGCTTACCTGTTTAATGTTTATATGAATAAGATCAGTGGGTACTAAAAGTATGTGTAAGGTATTGCTCTTAGTCAATAGATCAACATTTTCTTTTTAGTGTCCACCTGTCTATAGTTGCAACATTTCTATCACTGGACTGGAAAGAAAAGTGATGTATTTTTCCCGAGCAAATGTAGGTACTTCTAGTGTTGTTGTTGTTGTTTTACATAAACTTTGTACATTTAAATTGTTAGTAACTTTAAACTGCCAGAGTTTGAGCACAATAAAACACTCTCAGTGCCAGAGTATCACCACTGACCTCCGAAAAGAAACCCTCGAACATTAGGTAGAAACTCCTATACTCCGGGTCTAGCACGCTACGAGCAGGAAATTATAACACTAAGACAAGATTAGGTCCGATGGCTTATTATTGCATACAAAGTAAAAGAGTTAACAGTGGTATACAGAATTATATACTTAACAAAGAAGGAAAATGAAATATATAGATAAAGCCACATCAAGTTACGTTGTTGGTCCTGGGATTTTTCAGAAAAAAAATGAAGCGACAGGAGGTAAAATTCTTTTAAAAATTCGAGACGTTTCCGTTTATGTCATGGCTCATAGAAAACAAGAAGAAGATTTAAGTTTTCAGCTTGAAAAAAACCCACTCCTACTACACAGCACCTGTACCTGCTTGATAATTATTAAAACGTATGTCCCTACTTGAATAAAACAAGTTCACTGCAATAATAAATGTACCCACATCACAAAGAGATTATACGGTACTTAGACCTAGTTATCGTAGTGGAAATTGTTGAATGTTTTTATGTAATTTCATGATGAAAATTTTATGAATGGAAGGTGCGGTGTTTTTTTTTTTCACTTTCGGAAAAATAGGAGCTGGCGTGATTCCAATAACCAATTAGTTATGCATAGGAGCTGAGAGTATATTCTTCCATATGGGCCCGTGGCATATTGGGCAAGCTCTGTTTTGACCTGGAATCAATTCACAATATTAGTTCCATTTTGGGGATTGTCATTGTCATTGTTAAAATGTTCTATTTTTGCGCGGAGGTGACTTGGAACAGTCCAATGTTGCGAGGGAAGGGGTATGGCTGAAATATGCTGTATTTGCTCTCAAGCAAATGTCGGCCTTTCTAGTTTTAAATGTGTTCACACTTTCCAAGGAGGTTATATCACATGTGATATCGTATCGGCATTCACTTATAAACTTCGCTGCGTGAAGAGTTCCACATCCGTACTGTTCTCGTCGAGAATTTTCGAAGGACTGACGTCGTACAGTGGATTTGGGTAATGGGACCTTGACCTTATTGCAGTGACGTCTTGTTTTGTCTAGGTCTGCTAGCTCGAAGAAGCTAACTCGAAGAAGAACACCCTGAGTGATAGCGGGAGAAATTGCCCGAGTCGAAGCCGGGCTTTTTCCACAAACGGTATGTAGACATGTTTAACTATTCAGTAGAAATCTTGTCTAATACAGAAGTTCGGCTTCTTCTCGCTTCTTGGTAATGGTATAGATGTAGGACTGTATAGGGCCTAGGAAAAAAAATGTTGTGTTTCCTGTTTCCCGACCGACCCTAAAAAAACCTGCCAACCCTAGACTTCTTTTTGGGTCAGATCTGTAACCACAGTCGCACAGTGGGACCTCTTGCAATTAATCATCATTTATCATCCAGCCAAGTAGATTTTGTGCAGGGTAAGGCTGGCCCTGCCAGGTGTCAGTTTCTTCCCCTGACAGGGATGGTCAGCAGGGGGGTCACACCTCATTAAGGTCTGCCATGTGTCTGTACTGTCTTCAATTACATGTACCAAGGAGTAACCTCCTTGCATGTACCAAGGAGGTTTAAAAAATGTATTTCCACTGGACCTTTATGTGGAAACAGATAGGGAAATTTGAGAGTATACATGATATACTATACATATATATTCTAGAGTACAATATCCCTTTCTGTAAATGTTCCAGGAGTTTTAAAATGATTTTTAAATGTTAAGTTTTAACATAAAAAAAAGGTTGAAATTAGCATGTGAAACAATCTGCTAGAGAAAAGACAAAATAAAGCTTATAGAATGGAAAAAGGTCTCAAGTGGTTATATGTTATTAATACAAAGCCTCATGTTAGTCATCTTTCCATGTATTGTGTCAAATTCACATGATTTTGAAATATAATGGAAATGCAAATTAACTATTCCTAAGGGACCTAAAAATCTGGCTTTTTGCAAACCCAAAATTCATATAATGGATGGAAAGTCATATAACGGAGTCACATTTTGCAGCTGAGGAATTTCTCACTGCACATTTTCGGACATATTTCAATAACTTTATTTTTTACCGTGCGCACAAACCCGTTCCCATTATGAGCCAGGAAGATGACATCAGAAGCATACAACATATGTAACAAAAAGTATGAATAGATATTGTCATGGATAACTGCACCACCACATCACTGTCCCAGCTTATGAAATAATGCAGGTTCCAAGCCAGGTACCATTTTCATAGTTCTGACCAAAGTCTTAATCTAAAAAAAAAAAAAAAAAAAAGGTAATCCCTACCTACCGACCCTATTTTTTTAGGACTGAAACAGGAAACACAACATTTTTTTCCTAGGCCTAGGTTTAGCTATGGCTGGTTTGTCAAAACTCATGAGGATTATAAACTTGTTTGTGCTACTCATGTGTCTAAAACGAGGGAATCTACTTTCTATGTAATTAAAACGAGTATTCCTATCATTAGCATACATATCACAATCAATCACTTCATCTTCTACCATGTTTGAGGTACAAAATTGGTAGACTCTTTCTTCTAGAGGAGTGCGGTTGTGCCTTCTTGATTCAATTCGCAGTTTGTGGCAACTGATTCTTAGTTTAGCGATGGTAGTTCTGTGCCTAATGTTTGTAATTTTCAAATACTGCCCTTCATTGTGTGTGAACTTTAGTAGTCTGTACGGAGTTTGCTTTTCGCACTTAAACCTTTATTATCATTATGAATGTTGGTTAGGAAATTCTGGAAATCAATATCCTTAAGACGCTGGTGTATTGCAGAAATTAAGTGGAATACATTTGAATCTGTTGATTGATGGGCTTGCCGAACAAAAGGGTAACCACACTCCTCCAAAGTTTAGTATACGGTCACCACTACCAGGCCGCCATGATCCAAATGGGACAGGGTCCTCTCGGCTTTAAAATAATATACAGTCAAACCTGTCTATAGCGGCCACTGAAGCGACATTAAACACCTTGAAGCAGTTTTTTTAAGTAATTCTTTCAATCCAAACGACTTTACTCAATTACTCTACGACACATAAAATCAGGCTGGTGCATCACAATTAGCACACATTAGGGTGATGACTTAAGGGGGCACACCCCAGTTTACTTGCGGTTTCAAATGGAGGCGGCACAAGTCTAGATCTAGCGAACATCTCTTCCAGGGAATTATCCTAAAGCAAAATATCTGTATATGGGGTGAGAGGATACTCCTTCAGCTACAAGACCATCTGAATTCCGATCATCCAACTTCTCGAAATGTAAAAAAGTATAGGGAAAAGACATTATTTTCATGTCAACAATCATGTACAAAATCGGGCATTTTCGCATTGGATAAAACAGATTAGGAAGATTTCTCAGGCAAGCACGACTGATACTGCCAGAAATAGGAAAATCTAGCGAGTAATCCAGCCAATTATAAAGAAAATTCTAGTACTACAATTTTTTTCACTTATAGTGAGGAATCGAAATATGAAAACCGCAAAATATTCAGATACTTCCTTCTCGAGATATTCTTGAGTATACGGGCTCTGTTTAGGCGCAACCGCTAGCTCCTTTTTTTTTAAACACCGCCTTTCACGGCACCGGGTAGGGGGTGACTTAATAACGCGATTGTAGCCTAGAGTTCAAGTCCCGGCCTGGCAAACTTGGTATCATTGGAAAGGTGCCTTAGTAAGGAATCGAAAGATGGAAACCGCAAAATATTCGGATACTTCCTTCTCGAGATATTCTTGAGTATACGGGCTCTGTTTAGGCGCAACCGCTAGCTCTTTTTTTTGAAACACCGCCTTTCACGGCACCAGGTAGGGGTATGACTTAATAACGCGATTGTAAAAAGTAATTTTTAGTACTCAAATGGCTTTCTGCTTTCTCTCTGCAGGTTTTACTATGAAATTCAATTGATAAAACTAACGCACACTTTGTCATTTGGACGCAATGACGTTTGAAAGCTCAGAATGTTAAGGGTCATCCGTGTAAAAATGCCTTTCCGTGTTCCCGACTTTCGCGGTTTATCCAAAGGTTTAAAGCCTCAAATTGCTTTATGCCTACTCGATACGGGTTTTACTATGAAATACAAGATTCTGGAAGTTCATTCGTATGGGGTCACTTTGCTTTTACCGAAGGGTTCACTTAGCGGTTTCGCCAAGGGGAAACTTCATTCGCTTTCGAGCCTTGTAGAAAAGTAAGGAAGTAATTTTTGGTACTCAAATTGCTTTCTGCCTACTCGTGACGGGTTTTACTATGAAATTCAAATGACAAAAGTAACGCACATTTTATTGAAAATTCTGGAAGTTCCACCGTATGGGGTCACTTTGCGGTTACCGAAGGGTTCGCTGAGCGGTTTCGCCAAGGGGAAACTTCATTCGCTTTCGAGCCTTGCAGAAAAGTAAGTAAGTAATTTTTAGTACTCAAATTGCTTTCTGCCTACTCGTGACGGGTTTTACTATGAAATTCAAGTGATAAAAGTAACGCACATTTTGTTGAAAATTCTGGAAGTTCCACCGTATGGGGTCACTTTGCTGTTGACGAAGGGTTCGCTTAGCGGTTTCGCCAAGGGGAAACTTCATTCGCTTTTGAGCCTTGTAGAAAAGTAAGGAAGTAATTTTTAGTACTCAAATTGCTTTCTGCCTACTCGCGACGGGTTTTACTATAAAAATGCAAGTGACAAAAGTAACGCACATTTTGTTGAAGATTCTGGAAGTTCCACTGTATGGGGTCACTTTAATGTTACCAAAGGGTTCGCTTAGCGGTTTTGCCGAGGGGAAACTCCATTCGCTTTCGAGCCTTGTAGAAAAGTAAGGAAGTAATTTTAGTACACAAATTGGTTTCTGGCTACTTGTGACGGGTTTAACTATGAAATTTAACTTACAGAAGTAACGCACATTTTGTTGAAGATTCTGGAAGTTCCAACGTATGGGTTCACTTTGCGGTTACCGAAGGGTTCGCTTAGCGGTTTCGCCAAGGGGAAACTTCATTCGCTTTCGAGCCTTGTAGAAAAGTAACGAAGTAATTTTTAGTACTCAAATTGCTTTCTGCCTACTAGTGACGGGTTTTACTATGAAATTCAAGTTACAGAAGTAACGCACATTTTGTCGAAGATTCTTGAAGTTCCAAAGTATGGGGTCACTTTGCGGTTACCGAAGGTTTCGCTCAGCGGTTTCGCCAAGGGGAAACTTTATCGCTTTCGAGCCTTGTAGAAAAGTAAGGAAGTAATTTTTAGTACTCAAATTGCTATCTGCCTTCTATTTACGGTTTTTACTATGAAATTCAAGTTACTAAAGTAACGCACATTTTGTTGAAGATTCTGGAAGTTCCACCGTATGGGTTCACTTTGCGGTTACCGAAGGGTTCGCTTAGCGGTTTCGCCAAGGGGAACTTCATTCGCTTTCTAGCCTTGTAGAAAGGTAACGAAGTAATTTTTAGTACTCAAATTGCTTTCTGCCTACTTGTGACGGGTTTTACTATGAAATTCAAGTTTCAAAAGTAACGCACATTTTGTTGAAGATTCTGGAAGTTCCACCATATGAGGTCACTTTGCGGTAACCGAAGGGTTCGCTTAGCGGTTTCTTCAAGGGGAAACTTCATTCGCTTTCGAGCCTTGTAGAAAAGTTAGGAATTAATTTTTAGTACTCAAATTGCTTTCTGCCTACTTGTGACGGGTTTTACTATGAAATTCAAGTTACCAAAGTAACGCACATTTTGTTGAAGATTCTGGAAGTTCCACCGTATGAGGTCACTTTGCGGTAACCGAAGGGTTCGCTTAGCGGTTTCTTCAAGGGGAAACTTCATTCGCTTTCGAGCCTTGTAGAAAAGTAAGGAAGTAATTTTTAGTACTCAAATTGCTCTCTGCCTACTCGTGACAGGTTTTACTATGAAATTCAGGTGACAAAAGTAACGCACATTTTGTTGAAGATTCTGGAAGTTCAACCGTATAGGGTCACTTTGCGGTTACTGAAGGGTTCGCTTAGCGGTTTCGCCAAGGGGAAACTTCATTCCCTTTCGAGCCTTGTAGAAAAGTAAGGAAGTAATTTTTAGTACTCAAATTGCTTTCTGCCTACTTGTGACGGGTTTTACTATGAAATTCAAGTTACCAAAGTAACGCACATTTTGTTGAAGATTCTGGAAGTTCCACCGTATGAGGTCACTTTGCGGTAACCGAAGGGTTCGCTTAGCGGTTTCTTCAAGGGGAAACTTCATTCGCTTTCGAGCCTTGTAGAAAAGTTAGGAAGTAATTTTTTGTACTCAAATTGCTTTCTGCCTACTCCTGACGGGTTTTACTATGAAATTCAAGTGATAAAAGTAACGCACATTTTGTTGGAGATTCTGGAAGTTCCACCGTATGGGTTCACTTTGCGGTTACCGAAGGGTTCACTTAGCGGTTTCGCCGAGGGGAAACTTCATTCGCTTTCGAGCCTTGTAGAAAAGTAAGGAAGTAATTTTTAGTACTCAAATTGCTTTCTGCCTACTCGTGACGGGTTTTACTATTACTATGAAATTCAACTTACAAAAGTAACGCACATTTTGTTGAAGATTCTGGAAGTTCCACCGTATGGGCTCACTTTGCGGTTACCGAAGGGTTCGCTTAGCGGTTTCGCCAAGGGGAAACTTTATTCGCTTTCGAGCCTTGTAGAAAAGTAAGGAAGTAAATTTTAGTACTCAAATTGCTTTTTGCCTACTTGTGACGGGTTTTACTATGACATTCAAGTTACAAAAGTAACGCACATTTTGTTGAAGATTCTGGAAGTTCCACCGTATGGGCTCACTTTGCGGTTACCGAAGAGTTCGCTGAGCGGTTTCGCCAAGTGGAAACTTCATTCGCTTTCGAGCCTTGTAGAAAAGTAACGAAGTAATTTTTAGTACTCAAATTGCTTTCTGCCTACTATCGACGGGTTTTACTATGAAATTCAAGTTATAGAAGTAACGCACATTTTGTTGAAGATTCTGAAAGTTCCAACGTATGGGCTCACTTTGCGGTTACCGAAGGTTTCACTCAGCGGTTTCGCCAAGGGAAAACTTTATTCGCTTTCGAGCCTTGTAGAAAAGTAAGGAAGTAATTTTTAGTACTCAAATTGCTATCTGCCTTCTATTTACGGGTTTTACTATGAAATTCAAGTGACAAAAGTAACGCACATTTTGTTGAAGATTCTGGAAGTTCCACCGTATGGGGTCACTTTGCTGTTGACGAAGGGTTCGCTTAGCGGTTTCGCCAAGGGGAAACTTCATTAAATATTCGCTTTTGAGCCTTGTAGAAAAGTAAGGAAGTAATTTTTAGTACTCAAATTGCTTTCTGTCTACTCGCGACGGGTTTTACTATAAAAATGCAAGTGACAAAAGTAACGCACATTTTGTTGAAGATTCTGGAAGTTCCACTGTATGGGGTCACTTTGATGTTACCGAAGGGTTCGCTTAGCGGTTTCGCCAAGGGGAAACTTCATTCGCTTTTGAGCCTTGTAGAAAAGTAAGGAAGTAATTTTAGTACACAAATTGGTTTCTGGCTACTTGTGACGGGTTTTACTATGAAATTCAAGTTACAGAAGTAACGCACATTTTGTTGAAGATTCTGGAAGTTCCAACGTATGGGTTCACTTTGCGGTTACCGAAGGGTTCGCTTAGCGGTTTCGCCAAGGGGAAACTTCATTCGCATTCGAGCCTTGTAGAAAAGTAATGAAGTAATTTTTAGTACTCAAATTGCTTTCTGCCTACTAGTGACGGGTTTTACTATGAAATTCAAGTTACAGAAGTAACGCACATTTTGTCGAAGATTCTTGAAGTTCCAACGTATGGGCTCACTTTGCGGTTACCGAACGGTTTCACTCAGCGGTTTCGCCAAGGGGAAACTTTATTCGCTTTCGAGCCTTGTAGAAAAGTAAGGAAGTAATTTTTAGTACTCAACTTGCTATCTGCCTTCTATTTACGGGTTTTACTATGAAATTCATGTTACTAAAGTAACGCACATTTTGTTGAAGATTCTGGAAGTTCCACCGTATGAGGTCACTTTGCGGTTACCGAAGGGTTCGCTTAGCGGTTTCGCCAAGGGGAAACTTCATTCGCTTTCTAGCCTTGTAGAAAGGTAACGAAGTAATTTTTAGTACTCAAATTGCTTTCTGCCTACTTGTGACGGGTTTTACTATGAAATTCAAGTTTCAAAAGTAACGCACATTTTGTTGAAGATTCTGGAAGTTCCACCATATGAGGTCACTTTGCGGTTACCGAAGGGTTCACTTAGCGGTTTCTTCAAGGGGAAACTTAATTCGCTTTCGAGCCTTGTAGAAAAGTTAGGAATTAATTTTTAGTACTCAAATTGCTTTCTGCCTACTTGTGACGGGTTTTACTATGAAATTCAAGTTACCAAAGTAACGCACATTTTGTTGAAGATTCTGGAAGTTCCACCGTATGAGGTCACTTTGCGGTAACCGAAGGGTTCGCTTAGCGGTTTCTTCAAGGGGAAACTTCATTCGCTTTCGAGCATTGTAGAAAAGTAAGGAAGTAATTTTTAGTACTCAAATTGCTTTCTGCCTACTCGTGACGGGTTTTACTATGAAATTCGGGTGACAAAAGTAACGCACATTTTGTTGAAGATTCTGGAAGTTCCACCGTATGGGCTCACTTTGCGGTTACCGAAGGTTTCGCTTAGCGGTTTCGCCAAGGGGAAACTTTATTCGCTTTCGAGCCTTGTAGAAAAGTAAGGAAGTAATTTTTAGTACTCAAATTGCTTTCTGCCTACTTGTGACGGGTTTTACTATGAAATTCAAGTTACAAAAGTAACGCACATTTTGTTGAAGATTCTGGAAGTTCCATCGTATGGGGTCACTTTGCAGTTACCGAAGAGTTCGCTTAGCGGTTTGGCCAAGGGGAAACTTCATTCGCTTTCGAGCCTTGTAGAAAAGTAAGGAAGTAATTTTTAGTACTCAAATTGCTTTCTGCCTACTAGTGACGGGTTTTACTATGAAATTCAAGTTACAGAAGTAACGCACATTTTGTTGAAGATTCTTGAAGTTTCAACGTATGGGCTCACTTTGCGGTTACCGAAGGTTTCGCTCAGCGGTTTCGCCAAGGGGAAACTTTAGTCGCTTTCGAGCCTTGTAGAAAAGTAAGGAAGTAATTTTTAGTACTCAAATTGCTATCTGCCTTCTATTTACGGGTTTTACTATGAAATTCAAGTTACTAAAGTAACGCACATTTTGTTGAAGATTCTGGAAGTTCCAACGTATGGGCTCACTTTGCGGTTACCGAAGGGTTCGCTTAGCGGTTTCGCCAAGGGGAACTTCATTCGCTTTTGAGCCTTGTAGAAAAGTAAGGAAGTAATTTTTAGTACTCAAATTGCTTTCTGCCTACTCGCGACGGGTTTTACTATAAAAATGCAAGTGACAAAAGTAACGCACATTTTGTTGAAGATTCTGGAAGTTCCACTGTATGGGGTCACTTTGATGTTACCGAAGGGTTCGCTTAGCGGTTTTGCCGAGGGGAAACTCCATTCGCTTTCGAGCTTGTAGAAAAGTAAGGAAGTAATTTTAGTACACAAATTGGTTTCTGGCTACTTGTGACGGGTTTTACTATGAAATTCAACTTACAGAAGTAACGCACATTTTGTTGAAGATTCTGGAAGTTCCAACGTATAGGTTCACTTTGCGGTTACCGAAGGGTTCGCTTAGCGGTTTCGCAAAGGGGAAACTTCATTCGCTTTCGAGCCTTGTAGAAAAGTAACGAAGTAATTTTTAGTACTCAAATTGCTTTCTGCCTACTAGTGACGGGTTTTACTATGAAATTCAAGTTACAGAAGTAACGCACATTTTGTCGAAGATTCTTGAAGTTCCAACGTATGGGGTCACTTTGCGGTTACCGAAGGTTTCGCTCAGCGGTTTCGCAAAGGGGAAACTTCATTCGCTTTCGAGCCTTGTAGAAAAGTAACGAAGTAATTTTTAGTACTCAAATTGCTTTCTGCCTACTAGTGACGGGTTTTACTATGAAATTCAAGTTACAGAAGTAACGCACATTTTGTCGAAGATTCTTGAAGTTCCAACGTATGGGGTCACTTTGCGGTTACCGAAGGTTTCGCTCAGCGGTTTCGCCAAGGGGAAACTTTATTCGCTTTCGAGCCTTGTAGAAAAGTAAGGAAGTAATTTTTAGTACTCAAATTGCTATCTGCCTTCTATTTACGGTTTTTACTATGAAATTCAAGTTACTAAAGTAACGCACATTTTGTTGAAGATTCTGGAAGTTCCACCGTATGGGTTCACTTTGCGGTTACCGAAGGGTTCGCTTAGCGGTTTCGCCAAGGGGAACTTCGTTCGCTTTCGACCCTTGTAGAAAAGTAAGGAAGTAATTTTTAGTACTCAAATTGCTTTCTGCCTACTTGTGACGGGTTTTACTATGAAATTCAAGTTACAAAAGTAACGCATATTTTGTTGAAGATTCTGGAAGTTCCACCTTATGGGGTCACTTTGGAGTTACCGAAGAGTTCGCTTAGCGGTTTCGCCAAGGGAAACTTCATTCGCTTTCGAGCCTTGTAGAAAAGTAAGGAAGTAATTTTTAGTACTCAAATTGCTTTCTGCCTACTCGTGACGGGTTTTACTATGAAATTCAAGTGACAAAAGTAACGCACATTTTGTTGAAGATTCTGGAAGTTCCACCGTATGGGCTCACTTTGCAGTTACCGAAGGGTTCGCTTAGTGGTTTTGCCAAGGGGAAACTTCATTCGCTTTCGAGCCTTGTAGAAAGGTAACGAAGTAATTTTTAGTACTCAAATTGCTTTCTTCCTACTCGTGACGGGTTTTACCATGAAATTCAAGTTACAAAAGTAACGCACATTTTGTTGAAGATTCTGGAAGTTCCACCGTATGCGGTCACTTTGCGGTAACCGAAGGGTTCGCTGAGCGGTTTCTTCAAGGGGAAACTTCATTCGCTTTCGAGCCTTGTAGAAAAGTAAGGAAGTAATTTTTAGTACTCAAATTGCTTTCTGCCTACTTGTGACGGGTTTTACTATGAAATTCAAGTGACAAAAGTAACGCACATTTTGTTGAAGATTCTTGAAGTTCCACCGTATGGGCTCGCTTTGCGGTTACCGAAGGGGTCACTTAGCGGTTTCGCCAAGGGGAAACTTCATTCGCTTTCGAGCCTTGTAGAAAAGTAAGGAAGTAATTTTTAGTACTCAAATTGCTTTCTGCCTACTTGTGACGGGTTTTACTATGAAATTCAAGTTACTAAAGTAACGCATATTTTGTTGAAGATTCTGGAAGTTCCACCGTATGGGCTCACTTTGCGGTTACCGAAGGGTTCGCTTAGCGATTTCTTCAAGGGGAAACTTCATTCTCTTTCGAGCCTTGTAGAAAAGTAAGGAAGTAATTTTTAGTACTCAAATTGCTTTCTGCATACTCGTGACGGGTTTTACCATGAAATTCAAGTGACAAAAGTAACGCACATTTTGTTGAAGATTCTGGAAGTTCCACCGTATGGGGTCACTTTGCAGTTACCGAAGGGTTCGCTTAGTGGTTTTGCCGAGGGGAAACTTCATTCGCTTTCGAGCCTTGTAGGAAAGTAAGGAATTAATTTTTAGTACTCAAATTGCTTTCTGC
>NC_049989.1:11646018-11647938 GCF_000003815.2 Branchiostoma floridae | reverse complement strand
AACGCAAATTTTGTTGAAGATTCTTGAAGTTTCGACGTATGGGCTCACTTTGCGGTTACCGAAGGGTTCGCTCAGCGGTTTCGCCAAGGGGAAACTTTATTCGCTTTCGAGCCTTGTAGAAAAGTAAGGAAGTAATTTTTAGTACTCAAATTGCTATCTGCCTTCTATTTACGGGTTTTACTATGAAATTCAAGTTACTAAAGTAACGCACATTTTGTTGAAGATTCTGGAAGTTCCAACGTATGGGCTCACTTTGCGGTTACCGAAGGTTTCGCTTAGCGGTTTCGCCAAGGGGAACTTCATTCGCTTTTGAGCCTTGTAGAAAAGTAAGGAAGTAATTTTTAGTACTCAAATTGCTTTCTGCCTACTCGCGACGGGTTTTACTATAAAATTCAAGTTACAGAAGTAACGCACATTTTGTCGAAGATTCTGGAAGTTCCAACGTATGGGGTCACTTTGCGGTTACCGAAGGTTTCGCTCAGCGGTTTCGCCAAGGGGAAACTTTATTCGCTTTCGAGCCTTGTAGAAAAGTAAGGAAGTAATTTTAGTACACAAATTGGTTTCTGGCTACTTGTGACGGGTTTTACTATGAAATTCAACTTACAGAAGTAACGCACATTTTGTTGAAGATTCTGGAAGTTCCAACGTATAGGTTCACTTTGCGGTTACCGAAGGGTTCGCTTAGCGGTTTCGCCAAGGGGAAACTTCATTCGCTTTCGAGCCTTGTAGAAAAGTAACGAAGTAATTTTTAGTACTCAAATTGCTTTCTGGCTACTAGTGACGGGTTTTACTATGAAATTCAAGTTACAGAAGTAACGCACATTTTGTCGAAGATTCTTGAAGTTCCAACGTATGGGGTCACTTTGCGGTTACCGAAGGTTTCGCTCAGCGGTTTCGCCAAGGGGAAACTTTATTCGCTTTCGAGCCTTGTAGAAAAGTAAGGAAGTAATTTTTAGTACTCAAATTGCTATCTGCCTACTATTTACGGTTTTTACTATGAAATTCAAGTTACTAAAGTAACGCACATTTTGTTGAAGATTCTGGAAGTTCCACCGTATGGGTTCACTTTGCGGTTACCGAAGGGTTCGGTTAGCGGTTTCGCCAAGGGGAACTTCGATCGCTTTCGAACCTTGTAGAAAAGTAAGGAAGTAATTTTTAGTACTCAAATTGCTTTCTGCCTACTTGTGACGGGTTTTACTATGAAATTCAAGTTACAAAAGTAACGCATATTTTGTTGAAGATTCTGGAAGTTCCACCGTATGGGGTCACTTTGGAGTTACCGAAGAGTTCGCGTAGCGGTTTCGCCAAGGGAAACTTCATTCGCTTTCGAGCCTTGTAGAAAAGTAAGGAAGTAATTTTTAGTACTCAAATTGCTTTCTGCCTACTCGTGACGGGTTTTACTATGAAATTCAAGTGACAAAAGTTACGCACATTTTGTTGAAGATTCTGGAAGTTCCACCGTATGGGCTCACTTTGCAGTTACCGAAGGGTTCGCTTAGTGGTTTTGCCAAGGGGAAACTTCATTCGCTTTCGAGCCTTGTAGAAAGGTAACGAAGTAATTTTTAGTACTCAAATTGCTTTCTTCCTACTCGTGACGGGTTTTACCATGAAATTCAAGTTACAAAAGTAACGCACATTTTGTTGAAGATTCTGGAAGTTCCACCGTATGCGGTCACTTTGCGGTAACCGAAGGGTTCGCTGAGCGGTTTCTTCAAGGGGAAACTTCATTCGCTTTCGAGCCTTGTAGAAAAGTAAGGAAGTAATTTTTAGTACTCAAATTGCTTTCTGCCTACTTGTGACGGGTTTTACTATGAAATTCAAGTGACAAAAGTAACGCACATTTTGTTGAAGATTCTGGAAGTTCCACCGTATGGGCTCGCTTTGCGGTTACCGAAGGGGTCACTTAGCGGTTTCGCCAAG
>NC_049989.1:11645022-11645918 GCF_000003815.2 Branchiostoma floridae | reverse complement strand
TCATTCACTTTCGAGCCTTGTAGAAAAGTAAGGAAGTAATTTTTAGTACTCAAATTGCTTTCTGCCTACTTGTGACGGGTTTTTCTATGAAATTCAAGTTACTAAAGTAACGCCTATTTTGTTGAAGATTCTGGAAGTTCCCCCGTATGGGCTCACTTTGCGGTTACCGAAGGGTTCGCTTAGCGGTTTCGCCAAGGGGAAACTTCATTCGCTTTCGAGCCTTGCAGAAAAGTAAGTAAGTAATTTTTAGTACTCAAATTGCTTTCTGCCTACTCGTGACGGGTTTTACTATAAAAATGCAAGTGACAAAAGTAACGCACATTTTGTTGAAGATTCTTGAAGTTCCACTGTATGGGGTCACTTTGATGTTACCGAAGGGTTCGCTTAGCGGTTTCGCCGAGGGGAAACTTCATTCCCTTTCGAGCCTTGTAGAAAAGTAAGGAATTAATTTTTAGTACTCAAATTGCTTTCTGCCTACTCGTGACGGGTTTTACTATGAAATTCAAGTGACAAAAGTAACGCACATTTTGTTGAAGATTCTGGAAGTTCCACCGTATGCGGTCACTTTGCGGTTACCGAAGGGTTCGCTTAGCGGTTTCGCCAAGGGGAAACTTCATTCGCTTTCGAGCCTTGTAGAAAAGTAAGGAAGTAATTTTTAGTACTCAAATTGCTTTCTGCCTACTTGTGACGGGTTTTACTATGAAATTCAAGTGACAAAAGTAACGCACATTTTGTTGAAGATTCTTGAAGTTCCACCGTATGGGCTCACTTTGCGGTTACCGAAGGGTTCGCTTAGCGGTTTCGCCAAGGGGAAACTTCATTCGCTTTCGAGCCTTGTAGAAAAGTAAGGAAGTAATTTTTAGTACTCAAATTGCTATCTGCCTTCTATTTACGGG
>NC_049989.1:11641245-11644922 GCF_000003815.2 Branchiostoma floridae | reverse complement strand
TTCAAGTTACTAAAGTAACGCACATTTTGTTGAAGATTCTGGAAGTTCCAACGTATGGGCTCACTTTGCGGTTACCGAAGGTTTCGCTTAGCGGTTTCGCCAAGGGGAACTTCATTCGCTTTTGAGCCTTGTAGAAAAGTAAGGAAGTAATTTTTAGTACTCAAATTGCTTTCTGCCTACTCGCGACGGGTTTTACTATAAAATTCAAGTTACAGAAGTAACGCACATTTTGTCGAAGATTCTGGAAGTTCCAACGTATGGGGTCACTTTGCGGTTACCGAAGGTTTCGCTCAGCGGTTTCGCCAAGGGGAAACTTTATTCGCTTTCGAGCCTTGTAGAAAAGTAAGGAAGTAATTTTTAGTACTCAAATTGCTATCTGCCTTCTATTTACGGGTTTTACTATGAAATTCATGTTACTAAAGTAACGCACATTTTGTTGAAGATTCTGGAAGTTCCACCGTATGAGGTCACTTTGCGGTTACCGAAGGGTTCGCTTAGCGGTTTCTTCAAGGGGAAACTTCATTCGCTTTCGAGCATTGTAGAAAAGTAAGTAAGTAATTTTTAGTACTCAAATTGCTTTCTGCCTACTCGTGACGGGTTTTTCTATGAAATTCAAGTGACAAAAGTAACGCCCATTTTGTTGAAGATTCTGGAAGTTTCCCCGTATGGGGTCTCTTTGCTGTTGACGAAGGGTTCGCTTAGCGGTTTCGCCAAGGGGAAACTTCATTCGCTTTTGAGCCTTGTAGAAAAGTAAGGAAGTAATTTTTAGTACTCAAATTGCTTTCTGCCTACTCGCGACGGGTTTTTCTATAAAAATGCAAGTGACAAAAGTAACGCACATTTTGTTGAAGATTCTGGAAGTTCCACTGTATGGGGTCACTTTGATGTTACCGAAGGGTTCGCTTAGCGGTTTCGCCAAGGGGAAACTTCATTCGCTTTTGAGCCTTGTAGAAAAGTAAGTAAGTAATTTTTAGTACTCAAATTGCTTTCTGCCTACTCGCGACGGGTTTTACTATAAAAATGCAAGTGACAAAAGTAACGCACATTTTGTTGAAGATACTGGAAGTTCCACCGTATGGGGTCACTTTGCTGTTGACGAAGGGTTCGCTTAGCGGTTTTGCCGAGGGGAAACTCCATTCGCTTTCGAGCCTTGTAGAAAAGTAAGTAAGTAATTTTAGTACACAAATTGGTTTCTGGCTACTTGTGACGGGTTTTACTATGAAATTCAACTTACAGAAGTAACGCACATTTTGTTGAAGATTCTGGAAGTTCCAACGTATGGGTTCACTTTGATGTTACCGAAGGGTTCGCTGAGCGGTTTCTTCAAGGGGAAACTTCATTCTCTTTCGAGCCTTGTAGAAAAGTAAGGAAGTAATTTTTAGTACTCAAATTGCTTTCTGCCTACTTGTGACGGGTTTTACTATGACATTCAAGTTACAAAAGTAACGCACATTTTGTTGAAGATTCTGGAAGTTCCACCGTATGGGGTCACTTTGATGTTACCGAAGGGTTCGCTTAGCGGTTTCGCCGAGGGGAAACTTCATTCCCTTTCGAGCCTTGTAGAAAAGTAAGGAATTAATTTTTAGTACTCAAATTGCTTTCTGCCTACTCGTGACGGGTTTTACTATGAAATTCAAGTGACAAAAGTAACGCACATTTTGTTGAAGATTCTGGAAGTTCCACCGTATGCGGTCACTTTGCGGTTACCGAAGGGTTCGCTTAGCGGTTTCGCCAAGGGGAAACTTCATTCGCTTTCGAGCCTTGTAGAAAAGTAAGGAAGTAATTTTTAGTACTCAAATTGCTTTCTGCCTACTTGTGACGGGTTTTACTATGAAATTCAAGTGACAAAAGTAACGCACATTTTGTTGAAGATTCTTGAAGTTCCACCGTATGGGCTCACTTTGCGGTTACCGAAGGGTTCGCTTAGCGGTTTCGCCAAGGGGAAACTTCATTCGCTTTCGAGCCTTGTAGAAAAGTAAGGAAGTAATTTTTAGTACTCAAATTGCTATCTGCCTTCTATTTACGGGTTTTACTATGAAATTCAAGTTACTAAAGTAACGCACATTTTGTTGAAGATTCTGGAAGTTCCAACGTATGGGCTCACTTTGCGGTTACCGAAGGTTTCGCTTAGCGGTTTCGCCAAGGGGAACTTCATTCGCTTTTGAGCCTTGTAGAAAGGTAACGAAGTAATTTTTAGTACTCAAATTGCTTTCTGCCTACTTGTGACGGGTTTTACTATGAAATTCAAATTTCAAAAGTAACGCACATTTTGTCGAAGATTCTGGAAGTTCCACCATATGAGGTCACTTTGCGGTAACCGAAGGGTTCGCTTAGCGGTTTCTTCAAGGGGAAACTTAATTCGCTTTCGAGCCTTGTAGAAAAGTAAGGAAGTAATTTTTAGTACTCAAATTGCTTTCTGCCTACTTGTGACGGGTTTTACTATGAAATTCAAGTTACCAAAGTAACGCACATTTTGTTGAAGATTCTGGAAGTTCCACCGTATGAGGTCACTTTGCGGTAACCGAAGGGTTCGCTTAGCGGTTTCTTCAAGGGGAAACTTCATTCGCTTTCGAGCCTTGTAGAAAAGTAAGGAAGTAATTTTTAGTACTCAAATTGCTTTCTGCCTACTCGTGACGGGTTTTACTATGAAATTCAAGTGACAAAAGTAACGCACATTTTGTTGAAGATTCTGGAAGTTCCACCGTATAGGGTCACTTTGCGGTTACCGAAGGGTTCGCTTAGCGGTTTCGCCAAGGGGAAACTTCATTCCCTTTCGAGCCTTGTAGAAAAGTAAGGAAGTAATTTTTAGTACTCAAATTGCTTTCTGCCTACTTGTGACGGGTTTTACTATGAAATTCAACTTACAGAAGTAACGCACATTTTGTTGAAGATTCTGGAAGTTCCAACGTATGGGTTCACTTTGCGGTTACCAAAGGGCTCGCTTAGCGGTTTCGCCAAGGGGAAACTTCATTCGCATTCGAGCCTTGTAGAAAAGTAATGAAGTAATTTTTAGTACTCAAATTGCTTTCTGCCTACTAGTGACGGGTTTTACTATGAAATTCAAGTTACAGAAGTAACGCACATTTTGTCGAAGATTCTGGAAGTTCCAACGTATGGGCTCACTTTGCGGTTACCAAAGGTTTCACTCAGCGGTTTCGCCAAGGGGAAACTTTATTCGCTTTCGAGCCTTGTAGAAAAGTAAGGAAGTAATTTTTAGTACTCAACTTGCTATCTGCCTTCTAGTGACGGGTTTTACTATGAAATTCATGTTACTAAAGTAACGCACATTTTGTTGAAGATTCTGGAAGTTCCACCGTATGAGGTCACTTTGCGGTTACCGAAGGGTTCGCTTAGCGGTTTCGCCAAGGGGAAACTTCATTCGCTTTCTAGCCTTGTAGAAAGGTAACGAAGTAATTTTTAGTACTCAAATTGCTTTCTGCCTACTTGTGACGGGTTTTACTATGAAATTCAAATTTCAAAAGTAACGCACATTTTGTTGAAGATTCTGGAAGTTCCACCATATGAGGTCACTTTGCGGTAACCGAAGGGTTCGCTTAGCGGTTTCTTCAAGGGGAAACTTAATTCGCTTTCGAGCCTTGTAGAAAAGTTAGGAATTAATTTTTAGTACTCAAATTGCTTTCTGCCTACTTGTGACGGGTTTTACTATGAAATTCAAG
>NC_049989.1:11637703-11641145 GCF_000003815.2 Branchiostoma floridae | reverse complement strand
TTGTTGAAGATTCTGGAAGTTCCACCGTATAGGGTCACTTTGCGGTTACCGAAGGGTTCGCTTAGCGGTTTCGCCAAGGGGAAACTTTATTCGCTTTCGAGCCTTGTAGAAAAGTTAGGAAGTAATTTTTAGTACTCAAATTGCTTTCTGCCTACTCGTGACGGGCTTTACTATGAAATTCAAGTGACAAAAGTAACGCACATTTTGTTGAAGATTCTGGAAGTTCCACCGTATGGGTTCACTTTGCAGTTACCGAAGGGTTCACTTAGCGGTTTCGCCGAGGGGAAACTTCATTCGCTTTCGAGCCTTTTAGAAAAGTAAGGAATTAATTTTTAGTACTCAAATTGCTTTCTGCCTACTTGTGACGGGTTTTACTATGAAATTTAAGTGACAAAAGTAACGCACATTTTGTTGAAGATTCTGGAAGTTCCACTGTATGGGGTCACTTTGATGTTACCGAAGGGTTCACTGAGCGGTTTCTTCAAGGGGAAACTTCATTCTCTATCGAGCCTTCTAGAAATGTAAGGAAGTAATTTTTAGTACTCAAATTGCTTTCTGCCTACTTGTGACGGGTTTTACTATGAAATTCAAGTTACAGAAGTAACGCACATTTTGTTGAAGATTCTGGAAGTTCCACCGTATGGGCTCACTTTGCGGTTACCGAAGGGTTCGCTTAGCGGTTTCGCCAAGGGGAAACTTCATTCGCTTTCGAGCCTTGTAGAAAAGTAAGGAAGTAATTTTTATTACTTAAATTGCTTTCTGTCTATTTGTGACGGGTTTTACTATGAAATTCAAGTTACAAAAGTAACGCACATTTTGTTGAAGATTCTGGAAGTTCAACCGTATAGGGTCACTCTGCGGTTACCGAAGGGTTCGCTTAGCGGTTTCGCCAAGGGGAAACTTTATTCGCTTTCGAGCCTTGTAGAAAAGTAAGGAAGTAATTTTTAGTACTCAAATTGCTATCTGCCTTCTATGTACGGGTTTTTACTATGAAATTCATGTTACTAAAGTAACGCACATTTTGTTGAAGATTCTGGAAGTTCCACCGTATGGGCTCACTTTGCGGTTACCGAAGGGTTCGCTTAGCAGTTTCGCCAAGGGGAACTTCATTCGCTTTCGAGACTTGTAGAAAGGTAACGAAGTAATTTTTAGTACTCAAATTGCTTTCTGCCTACTCCTGACGGGTTTTACTATGGAATTAAAGTGATAAAAGTAACGCACATTTTGTTGAAGATTCTGGAAGTTCCACCGTATGGGCTCACTTTGCGGTTACCGAAGGTTTCGCTCAGCGGTTTCGCCAAGGGGAAACTTTATTCGCTTTCGAGCCTTGTAGAAAAGTAAGGAAGTAATTTTTAGTACTCAAATTGCTTTCTGCCTACTTGTGACGGGTTTTACTATGAAATTCAAGTTACAAAAGTAACGCACATTTTGTTGAAGATTCTGGAAGTTCCATCGTATGGGGTCACTTTGCAGTTACCGAAGAGTTCGCTTAGCGGTTTCGCCAAGGGGAACTTCATTCGCTTTCGAGCATTGTAGAAAAGTTAGGAAGTAATTTTTTGTACTCAAATT
Organism: Branchiostoma floridae; assembly: GCF_000003815.2. Taxonomy (NCBI): domain Eukaryota; kingdom Metazoa; phylum Chordata; class Leptocardii; order Amphioxiformes; family Branchiostomatidae; genus Branchiostoma; species Branchiostoma floridae. Next base: position 11,639,576 of record NC_049989.1, on the reverse strand, counting down.
GCTTTCTGCCTACTCCTGACGGGTTTTACTATGAAATTCAAGTGATAAAAGTAACGCACATTTTGTTGGAGATTCTGGAAGTTCCACCGTATGGGTTCACTTTGCGGTTACCGAAGGGTTCACTTAGCGGTTTCGCCGAGGGGAAACTTCATTCGCTTTCGAGCCTTGTAGAAAAGTAAGGAAGTAATTTTTAGTACTCAAATTGCTTTCTGCCTACTCGTCACGGGTTTTACTATTACTATGAAATTCAACTTACAAAAGTAACGCACATTTTGTTGAAGATTCTGGAAGTTCCACCGTATGGGCTCACTTTGCGGTTACCGAAGGGTTCGCTCAGCGGTTTCGACAAGGGGAAACTTCATTCGCTTTCGAGCCTTGTAGAAAAGTTAGGAAGTAATTTTTAGTACTCAAATTGCTTTTTGCCTACTTCTGACGGGTTTTACTATGAAATTCAAGTTACAAAAGTAACGCACATTTTGTTGAAGATTCTGGAAGTTCCACCGTATGGGCTCACTTTGCGGTTACCGAAGGTTTCGCTCAGCGGTTTCCACAAGGGGAAACTTTATTCGCTTTCGAGCCTTGTAGAAAAGTAAGGAAGTAAGTTTTAGTACTCAAATTGCTTTCTGCCTACTCCTGACGGGTTTTACTATGAAATTCAAGTGACAAAAGTAACGCACATTTTGTTGGAGATTCTGGAAGTTCAACCGTATAGGGTCACTTTGCGGTTACCGAAGGGTTCGCTGAGCAGTTTCGCAGAGGGGAAACTTCATTCGCTTTTGAGCCTTGTAGAAAAGTAAGGAAGTAATTTTTAGTACTCAAATTTCTTTCTGTCTACTCGTGACGGGTTTTACTCTGAAATTCAAGAGACAAAAGTAACGCACATTTTGTTGAAGATTCTGGAATTTCCACCGTATGGGCTCACTTTGCGGTTACCGAAGGGTTCGCTTAGCGGTTTCGCCAAGGGGAAACTTCATTCGCATTCGAGCCTTGTAGAAAAGTAAGGAAGTAATTTTTAGTACTCAAATTGCTTTCTGCCTACTCGTGACGGATTTTACTCTGAAATTCAAGTTACAAAAGTAACGCACATTTTGTTGAAGATTCTGGAAGTTCCACTGAATGGGGTCACTTTGATGTTACCGAATCGAATGGTTCGCTGAGCCGTTTCTTCAAGGAGAAACTTCATTCGCTTTCGAGCCTTGTAGAAAAGTAAGGAAGTAATTTTTAGTACTCAAATTGCTTTCTGCCTACTCGTGACGGGTTTTACTATGAAATTCAAGTGATAAAAGTAACGCATATTTTGTTGAAGATTCTGGAAGTTCCGCCGAAAGGGTTCACTTTGCGGTTACCGAAGGGTTCACTTAGCGGTTTCTCCAAGGTGAAACTCCATTCGCTTTCGAGCCTTGTAGAAAAGTAAGAAAGTAATTTTTAGTACTCAAATTGCTTTCTTCCTACTCGTGACGGGTTTTACCATGAAATTCAAGTGACAAAAGTAACGCACATTTTGTTGAAGGTTCTGGAAGTTCCACCGTATTCGGTCACTTTGCGGTTACCGAAGGTTTCGCTTAGCGGTTTCGCCAAGGGGAAACTTCATTAGCTTTCCAGCCTGTAGAAAAGTAAGGAATTCATTTTTAGTACTCAAATTGCTTTCTGCATACTAGTGACGGGTTTTACTATGAAATTCAAGTGACAAAAGTAACGCACATTTTGTTGAAGATTCTGGAAGTTCCACCGTATGGGCTCACTTTGCGGTAACCGAAGGGTTCGCTTAGCGGTATCGCCGAGGGGAAACTTCATTCGCTTTCGAGCCTTGTAGAAAAGTAAGGAAGTACTTTTTAGTACCTCAAATTGCTTTCTTTCCTACTCGTGACGGGTT
>NC_049989.1:11617611-11618214 GCF_000003815.2 Branchiostoma floridae | reverse complement strand
GTGGGCTCTGTTTGGGCGCAATCGCTAGCCCAATTTTTTGAAGCACCGCCTGTCACGTCAACGGGTAGGATGATGACATACGGTCGCGATTGTAACTTAGGGTCTAAGTTCCGGCCTGGCAAACTTGGTATCTTTGGAAAGGTCCCTTAGTAAGGAATTGAAAGATGGAAACCGCAAAATATTCGGATACTTCCTTCTCGAGATATTCTTGAGTATGTGGGCTCTGTTTGGGCGCAACCGCTAGCTCCATTTCTTGAAGCACCGCCTGTCACGGCAACGGGTAGGATGATGACATACGGTCGCGATTGTAACTTAGGGTCTAAGTTCCGGCCTGGCAAACTTGGTATCTTTGGACAGGTCCCTTAGTAAGGAATGGAAAGATGGAAACTGCAAAATATTCGGATACTTCCTTCTCGAGATATTCTTGAGTATGTGGGCTCTGTTTGGGCGCAACCGCTAGCTCCATTTTTTGAAGCACCGCCTGTCACGTCAACGGGTAGGATGATGACATCGGTCGCGATTGTAACTTAGGGTCTAAGTTCCGGCCTGGCAAACTTGGTATCTTTGGAAAGGTCCCTTAGTAAGGAATGGAAAGATGGAAAC
>NC_049989.1:11616566-11617412 GCF_000003815.2 Branchiostoma floridae | reverse complement strand
AATGGAAAGATGGAAACCGCAAAATATTCGGATACTTCCTTCTCGAGATATTCTTGAGTATGTGGGCTCTGTTTGGGCGCAACCGCTAGCTCCATTTTTTGAAGCACCGCCTGTCACGGCAACGGGTAGGATGATGACATACGGTCGCGATTGTAACTTAGGGTCTAAGTTCCGGCCTGGCAAACTTGGTATCTTTGGAAAGGTCCCTTAGTAAGGAATGGAAAGATGGAAACTGCAAAATATTCGGATACTTCCTTCTCGAGATATTCTTGAGTATGTGGGCTCTGTTTGGGCGCAACCGCTTGCTCCATTTTATGAAGCACCGCCTGTCACGGCAACGGGTAGGATGATGACATACGGTCGCGATCGTAACTTAGGGTCTAAGTTCCGGCCTGGCAAACTTGGTATCTTTGGAAAGGTCCCTTAGTAAGGAATGGAAAGATGGAAACCGCAAAATATTCGGATACTTCCTTCTCGAGATATTCTTGAGTATGTGGGCTCTGTTTGGGCGCAACCGCTAGCTCCATTTTTTGAAGCACCGCCTGTCACGTCAACGGGTAGGATGATGACATACGGTCGCGATTGTAACTTAGGGTCTAAGTTCCGGCCTGGCAAACTTGGTATCTTTGGAAAGGTCCCTTAGTAAGGAATGGAAAGATGGAAACCGCAAAATATTCGGATACTTCCTTCTCGAGATATTCTTGAGTATGTGGGCTCTGTTTGGGCGCAACCGCTAGCTCCTTTTTTGAAGCACCGCCGTTTACGGCAACGGGTAGGATGATGACATACGGTCGCGATTTTAACTTAGGGTCTAAGTTCCGGCCTGGCAAACTTGGTATCTTTGAA
>NC_049989.1:11604176-11616197 GCF_000003815.2 Branchiostoma floridae | reverse complement strand
GACATACGGTCGCGATTGTAACTTAGGGTCTAAGTTCCGGCCTGGCAAACTTGGTATCTTTGGAAAGGTCCCTTAGTAAGGAATGGAAAGATGGAAACCGCAAAATATTCGGATACTTCCTTCTCGAGATATTCTTGAGTATGTGGGCTCTGTTTGGGCACAACCGCTAGCTCCATTTTTTGAAGCACCGCCTGTCACGGCAACGGGTAGGATGATGACATACGGTCGCGATTGTAACTTAGGGTCTAAGTTCCGGCCTGGCAAACTTGGTATCTTTGGAAAGGTCCCTTAGTAAGGAATGGAAAGATGGAAACCGCAAAATATTCGGATACTTCCTTCTCGAGATATTCTAGAGTATGTGGGCTCTGTTTGGGCGCAACCGCTAGCTCCATTTTTTGAAGCACCGCCTGTCACGGCAACGGGTAGGATGATGACATACGGTCGCGGTCGTAACTTAGGGTCTAAGTTCCGGCCTGGCAAACTTGGTATCTTTGGAAAGGTCCCTTAGTAAGGAATGGAAAGATGGAAACCGCAAAATATTCGGATACTTCCTTCTCGAGATATTCTTGAGTATGTGGGCTCTGTTTGGGCGCAACCGTTAGCTCCATTTTATGAAGCACCGCCTGTCACGGCAACGGGTAGGATGATGACATACGGTTGCGATCGTAACTTAGGGTCTAAGTTCCGGCCTGGCAAACTTGGTATCTTTGGAAAGGTCCCTTAGTAAGGAATGGAAAGATGGAAACCGCAAAATATTCGGATACTTCCTTCTCGAGATATTCTTGAGTATGTGGGCTCTGTTTGGGCGCAACCGCTAGCTCCATTTCTTGAAGCACCGCCTGTCACGGCAACGGGTAGGATGATGACATACGGTCGCGATTGTAACTTAGGGTCTAAGTTCCGGCCTGGCAAACTTGGTATCTTTGGAAAGGTCCCTTAGTAAGGAATGGAAAGATGGAAACCGCAAAATATTCGGATACTTCCTTCTCGAGATATTCTTGAGTATGTGGGCTCTGTTTGGGCGCAACCGCTAGCTCCATTTTTTGAAGCACCGCCTGTCACGGCAACGGGTAGGATGATGACATACGGTCGCGATTGTAACTTAGGGTTTAAGTTCCGGCCTGGCAAACTTGGTATCTTTGGAAAGTTTCCTTAGTAAGGAATGGAAAGATGGAAACCGCAAAATATTCGGATACTTCCTTCTCGAGATATTCTTGAGTATGTGGGCTCTGTTTGGGCGCAACCGCTAGCTCCTTTTTTTGAAGCACCGCCTGTCACGTCAACGGGTAGGATGATGACATACGGTCGCGATTGTAACTTAGGGTTTAAGTTCCGGCCTGGCAAACTTGTTATCTTTTGAAAGGTCCCTTAGTAAGGAATGGAAAGATGGAAACCGCAAAATATTCGGATACTTCCTTCTCGAGATATTCTTGAGTATGTGGGCTCTGTTTGGGCTGCAACCGCTAGCTCCATTTCTTGAAAGCACCGCCTGTCACGTCAACGGGTAGGATGATGACATACGGTCGCGATTGTAACTTAGGGTCTAAGTTCCGGCCTGGCAAACTTGGTATCTTTGGAAAGGTCCCTTAAGTAAGGAATGGAAAGATGGAAACCGCCAAATATTCGGATACTTCCTTCTCGAGATATTCTTGAGTATGTGGGCTCTGTTTGGGCGCAACCGCTAGCTCCATTTTTTGAAGCACCGCCTGTCACGTCGACGTGTAGGATGATGACATACGGTTGCGATTGTAGCTTAGGGTTTAAGTTCCGGCCTGGCAAACTTGGTATCTTTGGAAAGGTCCCTTAGTAAGGAATGGAAAGATGGAAACCGCAAAATATTCGGATACTTCATTCTCGAGATATTCTTGAGTATGTGGGCTCTGTTTGGGCGCAACCGCTAGCTCCATTTTTTCGAAGCACCGCCTGTCACGGCAACGGGTAGGATGATGACATACACGGTCGCGATTGTAGCTTAGAGTCTAAGTTCCGGCCTTGCAAACTTGGTATCTTTGGAAAGGTCCCTTAGTAAGGAATGGAAAGATGGAAACCGCAAAATATTCGGATACTTCCTTCTCGAGATATTCTTGAGTATGTGGACTCTGTTTGGGCGCAACCTCTAGTTCGATTTTTTGAAGCACCGCCTGTCACAGCAACGGGTAGGATGGTGACATACGGTCGCGATTGTAACTTAGGGTCTAAGTTCCGGCCTGGCAAACTTGGTATCTTTGGAAAGGTCCCTTAATAAAGAATGGAAAGATGAAAACCGCAAAATATTCGGATACTTCCTTCTCGAGATATTCTTGAGTATGTGGGCTCTGTTTGGGCGCAACCGCTAGCTCCATTTTTTCGAAGCACCGCCTGTCACGGCAACGGGTAGGATGGTGACATACGGTCGCGATTGTAACTTAGGGTTTAAGTTTCGGCCTGGCAAACTTGGTATCTTTGGAAAGGTCCCTTAGTAAGGAATGGAAAGATGGAAACCGCAAAATATTCGGATACTTCCTTCTCGAGATATTCTTGAGTATGTGGGCTCTGTTTGGGCGCAACCGCTAGCTCCATTTTTTGAAGCACCGCCGTTTACGGCAACGGGTAGGATGATGACATACGGTCGCGATTGTAACTTAGGGTCTAAGTTCCGGCCTGGCAAACTTGGTATCTTTGGAAAGGTCCCTTAGTAAGGAATGGAAAGATGGAAACCGCAAAATATTCGGATACTTCCTTCTCGAGATATTCTTGAGTATGTCGGCTCTGTTTGGGCGCAACCGCTAGCTCCATTTTTTGAAGCACCGCCAGTCACGTCGACGTGTAGGATGATGACATACGGTTGCAATTGTAGCTTAGGGTTTAAGTTCCGGCCTGGCAAACTTGGTATCTTTGGAAAGGTCCCTTAGTAAGGAATGGAAAGATGGAAACCGCAAAATATTCGGATACTTCCTTCTCGAGATATTCTTGAGTATGTGGGCTCTGTTTGGGCGCAACCGCTAGCTCCATTTCTTGAAGCACCGCCTGTCACGGCAACGGGTAGGATGATGACATACGGTCGCGATTGTAACTTAGGGTCTAAGTTCCGGCCTGGCAAACTTGGTATCTTTGGAAAGGTCCCTTAGTAAGGAATGGAAAGATGGAAACCGCAAAATATTCGGATACTTCCTTCTCGAGATATTCTTGAGTATGTGGGCTCTGTTTGGGCGCAACCGCTAGCTCCATTTTTTGAAGCACCACCTGTCACGTCAACGGGTAGGATGATGACATACGGTCGCGATTGTAACTTAGGGTCTGAGTTCCGGCCTGGCAAACTTGGTATCTTTGGAAAGGTCCCTTAGTAAGGAATGGAAAGATGGAAACCGCAAAATATTCGGATACTTCCTTCTCGAGATATTCTTGAGTATGTGGACTCTGTTTGGGCGCAACCTCTAGTTCGATTTTATGAAGCACCGCCTGTCACAGCAACGGGTAGGATGGTGACATACGGTCGCGATTGTAACTTAGGGTCTAAGTTCCGGCCTGGCAAACTTGGTATCTTTGGAAAGGTCCCTTAGTAAAGAATGGAAAGATGAAAACCGCAAAATATTCGGATACTTCCTTCTCGAGATATTCTTGAGTATGTGGACACTGTTTGGGCGCAACCGCTAGCTCGATTTTTTGGAAGCACCGCCGTTTACGGCAACGGGTAGGATGGTGACATACGGTCGCGATGTTAACTTAGGGTCTAAGTTCCGGCCTGGCAAACTTGGTATCTTTGGAAAGGTCCCTTAGTAAGGAATGGAAAGATGGAAACCGCAAAATATTCGGATACTTCCTTCTCGAGATATTCTTGAGTATGTGGGCTCTGTTTGGGCGCAACCGCTAGCTCCATTTTTTGAAGCACCGCCTGTCACGGCAACGGGTAGGATGATGACATACGGTCGCGATTGTAGCTTAGGGTTTAAGTTCCGGCCTGGCAAACTTGGTATCTTTGGAAGGTCCCTTAGTAAGGAATGGAAAGATGGAAACCGCAAAATATTCGGATACTTCCTTCTCGAGATAGTCTTGAGTATGTGGGCTCTGTTTGGGCGCAACCGCTAGCTCCATTTTTTCGAAGCACCGCCTGTCACGGCAACGGGTAGGATGGTGACATACGGTCGCGATTGTAACTTAGGGTCTAAGTTCCGGCCTGGCAAACTTGGTATCTTTGGAAAGGTCCCTTAGTAAGGAATGGAAAGATGGAAACCACAAAATATTCGGATACTTCCTTCTCGAGATATTCTTGAGTATGTCGGCTCTGTTTGGGCGCAACCGCTAGCTCCATTTTTTGAAGCACCGCCAGTCACGTCGACGTGTAGGATGATGACATACGGTTGCAATTGTAGCTTAGGGTTTAAGTTCCGGCCTGGCAAACTTGGTATCTTTGGAAAGGTCCCTTAGTAAGGAATGGAAAGATAGAAACCGCAAAATATTCGGATACTTCCTTCTCGAGATATTTTTGAGTATGTGGGCTCTGTTTTGGCGCAACCGCTAGCTCCATTTTTTTAAGCACCGCCTGTCACGGCAACGGGTAGGATGGTGACATACGGTCGCGATTGTAACTTAGGGTCTAAGTTCCGGCCTGGCAAACTTGGTATCTTTGGAAAGGTCCCTTAGTAAGGAATGGAAAGATGGAAACCGCAAAATATTCGGATACTTCCTTCTCGAGATATTCTTGAGTATGTGGGCTCTGTTTGGGCGCAACCGCTAGCTCCTTTTTTTGAAGCACCGCCGTTTACGGCAACGGGTAGGATGATGACATACGGTCGCGATTGTAACTTAGGGTCTAAGTTCCGGCCTGGCAAACTTGGTATCTTTGGAAAGGTCCCTTAGTAAGGAATGGAAAGATGGAAACCGCAAAATATTCGGATACTTCCTTCTCGAGATATTCTTGAGTATGTCGGCTCTGTTTGGGCGCAACCGCTAGCTCCATTTTTTGAAGCACCGCCAGTCACGTCGACGTGTAGGATGATGACATACGGTCGCAATTGTAGCTTAGGGTCTAAGTTCCGGCCTGGCAAACTTGGTATCTTTGGAAAGGTCCTTTAGTAAGGAATGGAAAGATGGAAACCGCAAAATATTCGGATACTTCCTTCTCGAGATATTCTTGAGTATGTCGGCTCTGTTTGGGCGCAACCGCTAGCTCCATTTTTTGAAGCACCGCCTGTCACGGCAACGGGTAGGATGATGACATACGGTCGCAATTGTAGCTTAGGGTTTAAGTTCCGGCCTGGCAAACTTGGTATCTTTGGAAAGGTCCCTTAGTAAGGAATGGAAAGATGGAAACCGCAAAATATTCGGATACTTCCTTCTCGAGATATTCTTGAGTATGTCGGCTCTGTTTGGGCGCAACCGCTAGCTCCATTTTTTGAAGCACCGCCAGTCACGTCGACGTGTAGGATGATGACATACGGTCGCGATTGTAGCTTAGGGTTTAAGTTCCGGCCTGGCAAACTTGGTATCTTTGGAAAGGTCCTTTAGTAAGGAATGGAAAGATGGAAACCGCAAAATATTCGGATACTTCCTTCTCGAGATATTCTTGAGTATGTGGACTCTGTTTGGGCGCAACCGCTACCTCGATTTTTTGAAGCACCGCCGTTTACGGCAACGGGTAGGATGGTGACATACGGTCGCGATTTTAACTTAGGGTCTAAGTTCCGGCCTGGCAAACTTGGTATCTTTGGAAAGGTCCCTTAGTAAGGAATGGAAAGATGGAAACCGCAAAATATTCGGATACTTCCTTCTCGAGATATTCTTGAGTATGTGGACTCTGTTTGGGCGCAACCGCTAGCTCCATTTTTTGAAGCACCGCCTGTCACGGCAACGGGTAGGATGGTGACATACGGTCGCGATTGTAACTTAGGGTCTAAGTTCCGGCCTGGCAAACTTGGTATCTTTGGAAAGGTCCCTTAGTAAGGAATGGAAAGATGGAAACCGCAAAATATTCGGATACTTCCTTCTCGAGATATTCTTGAGTATGTGGGCTCTGTTTGGGCGCAACCGCTAGCTCCATTTTTTGAAGCACCGCCTGTCACGTCGACGTGTAGGATGATGACATACGGTTGCGATTGTAGCTTAGGGTTTAAGTTCCGGCCTGGCAAACTTGGTATCTTTGGAAAGGTCCCTTAGTAAGGAATGGAAAGATGGAAACCGCAAAATATTCGGATACTTCATTCTCGAGATATTCTTGAGTATGTGGGCTCTGTTTGGGCGCAACCGCTAGCTCCATTTTTTGAAGCACCGCCTGTCACGGCAACGGGTAGGATGATGACATACGGTCGCGATTGTAGCTTAGGGTTTAAGTTCCGGCCTGGCAAACTTGGTATCTTTGGAAAGGTCCCTTAGCAAGGAATGGAAAGATGGAAACCGCAAAATATTCGGATACTTCCTTCTCGAGATATTCTTGAGTATGTGGGCTCTGTTTGGGCGCAACCGCTAGCTCCATTTTTTCGAAGCACCGCCTGTCACGGCACCGCGTAGGATGGTGACATACGGTCGCGATTGTAACTTAGGGTTTAAGTTCCGGCCTGGCAAACTTGGTATCTTTGGAAAGGTCCCTTATTAAGGAATGGAAAGATGGAAACCGCAAAATATTCGGATACTTCTTTCTCGAGATATTCTTGAGAATGTGGGCTCTGTTTGGGCGCAACCGCTAGCTCCATTTTTTGAAGCACCGCCTGTCACGGCAACGGGTAGGATGATGACATACACGGTCGCGATTGTAGCTTAGAGTCTAAGTTCCGGCCTTGCAAACTTGGTATCTTTGGAAAGGTCCCTTAGTAAGGAATGGAAAGATGGAAACCGCAAAATATTCGGATACTTCCTTCTCGAGATATTCTTGAGTATGTGGGCTCTGTTTGGGCGCAACCGCTAGCTCCATTTTTTGAAGCACCGCCTGTCACGGCAACGGGTAGGATGATGACAATACGGTCGCGATTGTAGCTTAGGGTTTAAGTTCCGGCCTGGCAAACTTGGTATCTTTGGAAAGGTCCCTTAGTAAGGAATGGAAAGATGGAAACCGCAAAATATTCGGATACTTCCTTCTCGAGATATTCTTGAGTATGTGGGCTCTGTTTGGGCGCAACCGCTAGCTCCATTTTTTCGAAGCACCGCCTGTCACGGCAACGGGTAGGATGGTGACATACGGTCGCGATTGTAACTTAGGGTTTAAGTTCCGGCCTGGCAAACTTGGTATCTTTGGAAAGGTCCCTTAGTAAGGAATGGAAAGATGGAAACCGCAAAATATTCGGATACTTCCTTCTCGAGATATTCTTGAGTATGTGGGCTCTGTTTGGGCGCAACCGCTAGCTCCATTTTTTGAAGCACCGCCTGTCACGTCGACGTGTAGGATGATGACATACGGTTGCGATTGTAGCTTAGGGTTTAAGTTCCGGCCTGGCAAACTTGGTATCTTTGGAAAGGTCCCTTAGTAAGGAATGGAAAGATGGAAACCGCAAAATATTCGGATACTTCATTCTCGAGATATTCTTGAGTATGTGGGCTCTGTTTGGGCGCAACCGCTAGCTCCATTTTTTCGAAGCACCGCCTGTCACGGCAACGGGTAGGATGATGACATACACGGTCGCGATTGTAGCTTAGAGTCTAAGTTCCGGCCTTGCAAACTTGGTATCTTTGGAAAGGTCCCTTAGTAAGGAATGGAAAGATGGAAACCGCAAAATATTCGGATACTTCCTTGTCGAGATATTCTTGAGTATGTGGACTCTGTTTGGGCGCAACCTCTAGTTCGATTTTTTGAAGCACCGCCTGTCACAGCAACGGGTAGGATGGTGACATACGGTCGCGATTGTAACTTAGGGTCTAAGTTCCGGCCTGGCAAACTTGGTATCTTTGGAAAGGTCCCTTAGTAAAGAATGGAAAGATGAAAACCGCAAAATATTCGGATACTTCCTTCTCGAGATATTCTTGAGTATGTGGACTCTGTTTGGGCGCAACCGCTAGCTCGTTTTTTTGAAGCACCGCCGTTTACGGCAACGGGTAGGAAGGTGACATACGGTCGCGATTGTAACTTAGGGTCTAAGTTCCGGCCTGGCAAACTTGGTATCTTTGGAAAGGTCCTTTAGTAAGGAATAGAAAGATGGAAACCGCAAAATATTCGGATACTTCCTTCTCGAGATATTCTTGAGTATGTGGGCTCTGTTTGGGCGCAACCGCTAGCTCCATTTTTTCGAAGCACCGCCTGTCACGGCAACGGGTAGGATGGTGACATACGGTCGCGATTGTAACTTAGGGTTTAAGTTCCGGCCTGGCAAACTTGGTATCTTTGGAAAGGTCCCTTAGTAAGGAATGGAAAGATGGAAACCGCAAAATATTCGGATACTTCCTTCTCGAGATATTCTTGAGTATGTGGGCTCTGTTTGGGCGCAACCGCTAGCTCCATTTTTTGAAGCACCGCCTGTCACGTCGACGTGTAGGATGATGACATACGGTTGCGATTGTAGCTTAGGGTTTAAGTTCCGGCCTGGCAAACTTGGTATCTTTGGAAAGGTCCCTTAGTAAGGAATGGAAAGATGGAAACCGCAAAATATTCGGATACTTCATTCTCGAGATATTCTTGAGTATGTGGGCTCTGTTTGGGCGCAACCGCTAGCTCCATTTTTTGAAGCACCGCCTGTCACGGCAACGGGTAGGATGATGACATACGGTCGCGATTGTAGCTTAGGGTTTAAGTTCCGGCCTGGCAAACTTGGTATCTTTGGAAAGGTCCCTTAGCAAGGAATGGAAAGATGGAAACCGCAAAATATTCGGATACTTCCTTCTCGAGATATTCTTGAGCATGTGAGCTCTGTTTGGGCGCAACCGCTAGCTCCATTTTTTGAAGCACCGCCTGTCACGGCAACGGGTAGGATGATGACATACGGTCGCAATTGTAGCTTAGGGTTTAAGTTCCGGCCTGGCAAACTTGGTATCTTTGGAAAGGTCCCTTAGTAAGAATGGAAAGATGAAAACCGCAAAATATTCGGATACTTCCTTCTCGAGATATTCTTGAGTATGTGGACTCTGTTTGGGCGCAACCGCTAGCTCGTTTTTTTGAAGCACCGCCGTTTACGGCAACGGGTAGGATGGTGACATACGGTCGCGATTGTAACTTAGGGTCTAAGTTCCGGCCTGGCAAACTTGGTATCTTTGGAAAGGTCCCTTAGTAAGGAATAGAAAGATGGAAACCGCAAAATATTCGGGTACTTCCTTCTCGAGATATTCTTGAGTATGCGGACTCTGTTTGGGCGCAACCTCTAGTTCGATTTTTTAAAGCACCGCCTGTCACAGCAAAGGGTAGGATGGTGACATACGGTCGCGATTGTAACTTAGGGTCTAAGTTCCGGCCTGGCAAACTTGGTATCTTTGGAAAGGTCCCTTAGTAAAGAATGGAAAGATGAAAACCGCACAATATTCGGATACTTCCTTCTCGAGATATTCTTGAGTATGTGGACACTGTTTGGGCGCAACCGCTAGCTCGTTTTTTTGAAGCACCGCCCTTTACGGCAACCGGTAGGATGGTGACATACGGTCGCGATTTTAACTTAAGGTCTAAGTTCCGGCCTGGCAAACTTGGTATCTTTGGAAAGGTCCCTTAGTAAGGAATGGAAAGATGGAAACCGCAAAATATTCGGATACTTCCTTCTCGAGATATTCTTGAGTATGTGGGCTCTGTTTGGGCGCAACCGCTAGCTCCATTTTTTGAAGCACCGCCTGTCACGGCAACGGGTAGGATGATGACATACCGTCGCGATTGTAGCTTAGGGTTTAAGTTCCGGCCTGGCAAACTTGGTATCTTTGGAAAGGTCCCTTAGCAAGGAATTGAAAGATGGTAACCGCTAAATATTCGGATACTTCCTTCTTGAGATATTCTTGAGTATGTGGGCTCTTTTTGGGCGCAACCGCTAGCTCCATTTTTTCGAAGCACCGCCTGTCACGGCAACGGGTAGGATGGTGACATACGGTCGCGATTGTAACTTAGGGTTTAAGTTCCGGCCTGGCAAACTTGGTATCTTTGGAAAGGTCCCTTAGTAAGGAATGGAAAGATGGAAACCGCAAAATATTCGGATACTTCCTTCTCGAGATATTCTTGAGTATGTGGGCTCTGTTTGGGCGCAACCGCTAGCTCCATTTTTTGAAGCACCGCCTGTCACGTCGACGTGTAGGATGATGACATACGGTTGCGATTGTAGCTTAGGGTTTAAGTTCCGGCCTGGCAAACTTGGTATCTTTGGAAAGGTCCCTTAGTAAGGAATGGAAAGATGGAAACCGCAAAATATTCGGATACTTCATTCTCGAGATATTCTTGAGTATGTGGGCTCTGTTTGGGCGCAACCGCTAGCTCCATTTTTTCGAAGCACCGCCTGTCACGGCAACGGGTAGGATGATGACATACACGGTCGCGATTGTAGCTTAGAGTCTAAGCTCCCGCCTTGCAAACTTGGTATCTTTGGAGAGGTCTCTTAGTGAGGAATGGAAAGATGGACACCGCATAATATTCGGATACTTCCTTCTCGAGATATTCATGAGGATGTGGACTCTGTTTGGGCGCAACCTCTAGCTCTATTTTTTGAAGCACCGCCTGTCACAACAACGTGTAGGATGGTGACATACGGTCGCGATTGCAACTTAGGGTCTAAGTTCCGGCCTGACATACTTGGTATCTTTGGAAAGGTCTCTTAGTGAAGAATGGAAAGATGAACACCGCAAAATATTCGGATTCTTCCTTCTCGAGATATTCTTGAGTATGTGGGCTCTGTTTGGGCGCAACCGCTAGCTCTTTTTTTTTAAGCACCGCCGTTTACGGCAACGGGTAGGATGGTGACATACGGTCGCGATTGTAACTTAGGGTTTAAGTTCCGGCCCGGCAAACTTGGTATTTTTGGAAAGGTCCCTTTATAAGGAATGGAAAGATGGAAACCGCAAAATATTTGGATTCTTTCTTCTCGAGATATTCTTGAGTATGTGGGCTCTGTTTGGGCGCCACCGCTAGCTTCATTTTTTTGAAGCACCGCCTGTCACGGCAACGGGAAGGATGATGACATACGGTCGCGATTGTAGCTTAGGGTCTAAGTTCCGGCCTGGCAAACTTGGTATCTTTGGAAAGGTCCCTTAGTAAGGAATGGAAAGATGGAAACCGCAAAATATTCGGATACTTCCTTCTCGAGATATTCTTGAGTATGTGGACTCTGTTTGGGCGCAACCTCTAGTTCGATTTTTTGAAGCACCGCCTGTCACGGCAACGGGTAGGATGGTGACATACGGTCGCGATTGTAACTTAGGGTCTAAGTTCCGGCCTGGCAAACTTGGTATCTTTGGAAAGGTCCCTTAGTAAGGAATGGAAAGATGGAAACCGCAAAATATTCGGATACTTCCTTCTCGAGATATTCTTGAGTATGTGGGCTCTGTTTGGGCGCAACCGCTAGCTCCTTTTTTTGAAGCACCGCCGTTTACGGCAACGGGTAGGATGATGACATACGGTCGCGATTGTAACTTAGGGTCTAAGTTCCGGCCTGGCAAACTTGGTATCTTTGGAAAGGTCCCTTAGTAAGGAATGGAAAGATGGAAACCGCAAAATATTCGGATACTTCCTTCTCGAGATATTCTTGAGTATGTCGGCTCTGTTTGGGCGCAACCGCTAGCTCCATTTTTTGAAGCACCGCCAGTCACGTCGACGTGTAGGATGATGACATACGGTTGCAATTGTAGCTTAGGGTTTAAGTTCCGGCCTGGCAAACTTGGTATCTTTGGAAAGGTCCCTTAGTAAGGAATGGAAAGATGGAAACCGCAAAATATTCGGATACTTCCTTCTCGAGATATTCTTGAGTATGTGGGCTCTGTTTGGGCGCAACCGCTAGCTCCATTTTTCGAAGCACCGCCTGTCACGGAAACGGGTAGGATGATGACATACGGTCGCGATTGTAACTTAGGGTCTAAGTTCCGGCCTGGCAAACTTGGTATCTTTGGAAAGGTCCCTTAGTAAGGAATGGAAAGATGGAAACCGCAAAATATTCGGATACTTCC
>NC_049989.1:11602976-11603981 GCF_000003815.2 Branchiostoma floridae | reverse complement strand
GCCAAAAATTCGGATACTTCCTTCTCGAGATATTCTTGAGAATGTGGACTCTGTTTGGGCGCAACCTCTAGTTCGATTTTTTGAAGCACCGCCTGTCACGGCAACGGGTAGGATGGTGACATACGGTCGCGATTGTAACTTAGGGTCTAAGTTCCGGCCTGGCAAACTTGGTATCTTTGGAAAGGTCCCTTAGTAAAGAATGGAAAGATGAAAACCGCAAAATATTCGGATACTTCCTTCTCGAGATATTCTTGAGTATGTGGACACTGTTTGGGCGCAACCGCTAGCTCCATTTTTTCGAAGCACCGCCTGTCACGGCAACGGGTAGGATGGTGACATACGGTCGCGATTGTAACTTAGGGTTTAAGTTCCGGCCTGGCAAACTTGGTATCTTTGGAAAGGTCCCTTAGTAAGGAATGGAAAGATGGAAACCGCAAAATATTCGGATACTTCCTTCTCGAGATATTCTTGAGTATGTGGGCTCTGTTTGGGCGCAACCGCTAGCTCCATTTTTTGAAGCACCGCCTGTCACGTCGACGTGTAGGATGATGACATACGGTTGCGATTGTAGCTTAGGGTTTAAGTTCCGGCCTGGCAAACTTGGTATCTTTGGAAAGGTCCCTTAGTAAGGAATGGAAAGATGGAAACCGCAAAATATTCGGATACTTCATTCTCGAGATATTCTTGAGTATGTGGGCTCTGTTTGGGCGCAACCGCTAGCTCCATTTTTTCGAAGCACCGCCTGTCACGGCAACGGGTAGAATGATGACATACACGGCCGCGATTGTAGCTTAGAGTCTAACTTCCGGCCTTGCAATCTTGTTATCTTTGAAAAGGCCCCTTACTAAGGAATGGAAAGATGGAAACCGCATAATATTCGGATACTTCCTTGTCGAGATATTCTTGAGTATGTGGACTCTGTTTGGGCGCAACCTCTAGTTCGATTTTTTGAAGCACCGCCTGTCACAGCAACGGGTAGGATGGTGACATACGGTCGCGATTGTA
>NC_049989.1:11599041-11601363 GCF_000003815.2 Branchiostoma floridae | reverse complement strand
ACGGTCGCGATTGTAACTTAGGGTCTAAGTTCCGGCCTGGCAAACTTGGTATCTTTGGAAAGGTCCCTTAGTAAGGAATGGAAAGATGGAAACCGCAAAATATTCGGATACTTCCTTCTCGAGATATTCTTGAGTATGTGGGCTCTGTTTGGGCGCAACCGCTAGCTCCATTTCTTGAAGCACCGCCTGTCACGGCAACGGGTAGGATGATGACATACGGTCGCGATTGTAACTTAGGGTCTAAGTTCCGGCCTGGCAAACTTGGTATCTTTGGAAAGGTCCCTTAGTAAGGAATGGAAAGATGGAAACCGCAAAATATTCGGATACTTCCTTCTCGAGATATTCTTGAGTATGTGGGCTCTGTTTGGGCGCAACCGCTAGCTCCATTTTATGAAGCACCGCCTGTCACGGCAACGGGTAGGATGATGACATACGGTCGCGATTGTAACTTAGGGTCTAAGTTCCGGCCTGGCAAACTTGGTATCTTTGGAAAGGTCCCTTAGTAAAGAATGGAAAGATGAAAACCGCAAAATATTCGGATACTTCCTACTCGAGATATTCTTGAGTATGTGGGCTCTGTTTGGGCGCAACCGCTAGCTCCATTTTTTGAAGCACCGCCTGTCACGGAAACGGGTAGGATGATGACATACGGTCGCGATTGTAACTTAGGGTCTAAGTTCCGGCCTGGCAAACTTGGTATCTTTGGAAAGGTCCCTTAGTAAGGAATGGAAAGATGGAAACCGCAAAATATTCGGATACTTCCTTCTCGAGATATTCTTGAGTATGTGGGCTCTGTTTGGGCGCAACCGCTAGCTCCATTTTTTGAAGCACCGCCTGTCACGTCGACGTGTAGGATGATGACATACGGTTGCAATTGTAGCTTAGGGTTTCAGTTCCGGCCTGGCAAACTTGGTATCTTTGGAAAGGTCCCTTAGTAAGGAATGGAAAGATGGAAACCGCAAAATATTCGGATACTTCATTCTCGAGATATTCTTGAGTATGTGGGCTCTGTTTGGGCGCAACCGCTAGCTCCATTTTTTCGAAGCACCGCCTGTCACGGCAACGGGTAGGATGATGACATACACGGTCGCGATTGTAGCTTAGAGTCTAAGTTCCGGCCTTGCAAACTTGGTATCTTTGGAAAGGTCCCTTAGTAAGGAATGGAAAGATGGAAACCGCAAAATATTCGGATACTTCCTTCTCGAGATATTCTTGAGTATGTGGACACTGTTTGGGCGCAACCGCTAGCTCGATTTTTTGAAGCACCGCCGTTTACGGCAACGGGTAGGATGGTGACATACGGTCGCGATTTTAACTTAGGGTCTAAGTTCCGGCCTGGCAAACTTGGTATCTTTGGAAAGGTCCCTTAGTAAAGAATGGAAAGATGAAAACCGCAAAATATTCGGATACTTCCTTCTCGAGATATTCTTGAGTATGTGGGCTCTGTTTGGGCGCAACCGCTAGCTCCATTTTTTGAAGCACCGCCTGTCACGTCGACGTGTAGGATGATGACATACGGTTGCAATTGTAGCTTAGGGTTTAAGTTCCGGCCTGGCAAACTTGGTATCTTTGGAAAGGTCCCTTAGTAAGGAATGGAAAGATGGAAACCGCAAAATATTCGGATACTTCATTCTCGAGATATTCTTGAGTATGTGGGCTCTGTTTGGGCGCAACCGCTAGCTCCATTTTTTCGAAGCACCGCCTGTCACGGCAACGGGTAGGATGATGACATACACGGTCGCGATTGTAGCTTAGAGTCTAAGTTCCGGCCTTGCAAACTTGGTATCTTTGGAAAGGTCCCTTAGTAAGGAATGGAAAGATGGAAACCGCAAAATATTCGGATACTTCCTTCTCGAGATATTCTTGAGTATGTGGACACTGTTTGGGCGCAACCGCTAGCTCGATTTTTTGAAGCACCGCCGTTTACGGCAACGGGTAGGATGGTGACATACGGTCGCGATTTTAACTTAGGGTCTAAGTTCCGGCCTGGCAAACTTGGTATCTTTGGAAAGGTCCCTTAGTAAGGAATTGAAAGATCAAAACCGCAAAATATTCGGATTCTTCCTTCTCGAGATATTCTTGAGTATGTGGGCTCTGTTTGGGCGCAACCGCTAGCTCCTTTTTTTGAAGCACCGCCTGTCACGGCAACGGGTAGGATGATGACATACGGTCGCGATTGTAGCTTAGGGTTTAAGTTCCGGCCTGGCAAACTTGGTATCTTTGGAAAGGTCCCATAGTAAGGAATGGAAAGATGTAACTCGCAAAATATTCGGATACTTCCTTCTCGAGATATTCTTGAGTATGTGGGCTCTGTTTGGGCGC
>NC_049989.1:11597795-11598745 GCF_000003815.2 Branchiostoma floridae | reverse complement strand
TAGGGTTTAAGTTCCGGACTGGTAAACTTGGTATCTTTGGAAAGGTCCTTTAGTAAGGAATGGAAAGATGGAAACCGCAAAATATTCGGATACTTCCTTCTCGAGATATTCTTGAGTATGTGGACTCTGTTTGGGCGCAACCTCTAGTTCGATTTTTTGAAGCACCGCCTGTCACGGCAACGGGTAGGATGGTGACATACGGTCGCGATTGTAACTTAGGGTCTAAGTTCCGGCCTGGCAAACTTGGTATCTTTGGAAAGGTCCCTTAGTAAAGAATGGAAAGATGAAAACCGCAAAATATTCGGATACTTCCTTCTCGAGATATTCTTGAGTATGTGGACACTGTTTGGGCGCAACCGCTAGCTCGATTTTTTGAAGCACCGCCGTTTACGGCAACGGGTAGGATGGTGACATACGGTCGCGATTTTAACTTAGGGTCTAAGTTCCGGCCTGGCAAACTTGGTATCTTTGGAAAGGTCCCTTAGTAAGGAATGGAAAGATGGAAACCGCAAAATATTCGGATACTTCCTTCTCGAGATATTCTTGAGTATGTGGGCTCTGTTTGGGCGCAACCGCTAGCTCCATTTTTTGAAGCACCGCCTGTCACGGCAACGGGTAGGATGATGACATACGGTCGCGATTGTAGCTTAGGGTTTAAGTTCCGGCCTGGCAAACTTGGTATCTTTGGAAAGGTCCCTTAGTAAGGAATGGAAAGATGGAAACCGCAAAATATTCGGATACTTCCTTCTCGAGATATTCTTGAGTATGTGGGCTCTGTTTGGGCGCAACCGCTAGCTCCATTTTTTCGAAGCACCGCCTGTCACGACAACGGGTAGGATGGTGACATACGGTCGCGATTGTAACTTAGGGTCTAAGTTCCGGCCTGGCAAACTGGTATTTTGGAAAGGTCCCTTAGTAAGGAATGGAAAGATGGAAACCGCAAAATATTC
>NC_049989.1:11596234-11597695 GCF_000003815.2 Branchiostoma floridae | reverse complement strand
GTCGACGTGTAGGATGATGACATACGGTCGCAATTGTAGCTTAGGGTTTAAGTTCCGGCCTGGCAAACTTGGTATCTTTGGAAAGGTCCCTTAGTAAGGAATGGAAAGATAGAAACCGCAAAATATTCAGATACTTCCTTCTCGAGATATTTTTGAGTATGTGGGCTCTGTTTTGGCGCAACCGCTAGCTCCATTTTTTGAAGCACCGCCTGTCACGGCAACTGGTAGGATGGTGACATACGGTCGCGATTGTAACTTAGGGTCTAAGTTCCGGCCTGGCAGACTTGGTATCTTTGGAAAGGTCCCTTAGTAAGGAATGGAAAGATGGAAACCGCAAAATATTCGGATACTTCCTTCTCGAGATATTCTTGAGTATGTGGGCTCTGTTTGGGCGCAACCGCTAGCTCCTTTTTTTGAAGCACCGCCGTTTACGGCAACGGGTAGGATGATGACATACGGTCGCGATTGTAACTTAGGGTCTAAGTTCCGGCCTGGCAAACTTGGTATCTTTGGAAAGGTCCCTTAGTAAGGAATGGAAAGATGGAAACCGCAAAATATTCGGATACTTCCTTCTCGAGATATTCTTGAGTATGTCGGCTCTGTTTGGGCGCAACCGCTAGCTCCATTTTTTGAAGCACCGCCAGTCACGTCGACGTGTAGGATGATGACATACGGTTGCAATTGTAGCTTAGGGTTTAAGTTCCGGCCTGGCAAACTTGGTATCTTTGGAAAGGTCCCTTAGTAAGGAATGGAAAGATGGAAACCGCAAAATATTCGGATACTTCCTTCTCGAGATATTCTTGAGTATGTGGGCTCTGTTTGGGCGCAACCGCTAGCTCCATTTTTCGAAGCACCGCCTGTCACGGAAACGGGTAGGATGATGACATACGGTCGCGATTGTAACTTAGGGTCTAAGTTCCGGCCTGGCAAACTTGGTATCTTTGGAAAGGTCCCTTAGTAAGGAATGGAAAGATGGAAACCGCAAAATATTCGGATACTTCATTCTCGAGATATTCTTGAGTATGTGGGCTCTGTTTGGGCGCAACCGCTAGCTCCATTTTTTCGAAGCACCGCCTGTCACGGCAACGGGTAGGATGATGACATACACGGTCGCGATTGTAGCTTAGAGTCTAAGTTCCGGCCTTGCAAACTTGGTATCTTTGGAAAGGTCCCTTAGTAAGGAATGGAAAGATGAAAACCGCAAAATATTCGGATACTTCCTTCTCGAGATATTCTTGAGTATGTGGGCTCTGTTTGGGCGCAACCGCTAGCTCCATTTTTTTAAGCACCGCCGTTTACGGCAACGGGTAGGATGGTGACATACGGTCGCGATTGTAACTTAGGGTCTAAGTTCCGGCCTGGCAAACTTGGTATCTTTGGAAAGGTCCTTTAGTAAGGAATAGAAAGATGGAAACCGCAAAATGCCACCTACATGATCCGGGTGACGGCGGTTGCTTAATG
>NC_049989.1:11582828-11584449 GCF_000003815.2 Branchiostoma floridae | reverse complement strand
AGTACGGCTACAAGGCGGATTTCATATTCTTGAGTATGTGGACTCTGTTTGGGCGCAACCGCTAGCTCCATTTTTTGAAGCACCGCCTGTCACGGCAACGGGTAGGATGATGACTAACGGTCGCAATTGTAGCTTAGGGTCTAAGTTCCGGCCTGGCAAACTTAGTATCTTTGGAAAGGTCCCTTAGTAAGGAATGGAAAGATGGAAACCGCAAAATATTCGGATACTTCCTTCTCGAGATATTCTTGAGTATGTGGACTCTGTTTGGGCGCAACCGCTAGCTCCATTTTTTGAAGCACCGCCTGTCACGGCAACGGGTAGGATGGTGACATACGGTCGCGATTGTAACTTAGGGTCTAAGTTCCGGCCTGGCAAACTTGGTATCTTTGGAAAGGTCCCTTAGTAAGGAATGGAAAGATGGAAACCGCAAAATATTCGGATACTTCCTTCTCGAGATATTCTTGAGTATGTGGACTCTGTTTGGGCGCAACCGCTAGCTCGATTTTTTGAAGCACCGCCGTTTACGGCAACGGGTAGGATGGTGACATACGGTCGCGATTGTAACTTAGGGTCTAAGTTCCGGCCTGGCAAACTTGGTATCTTTGGAAAGGTCCCTTAGTAAGGAATGGAAAGATGGAAACCGCAAAATATTCGGATACTTCCTTCTCGAGATATTCTTGAGTATGTGGGCTCTGTTTGGGCGCAACCGCTAGCTCCATTTTTTGAAGCACCGCCTGTCACGGCAACGGGTAGGATGATGACTAACGGTCGCAATTGTAGCTTAGGGTCTAAGTTCCGGCCTGGCAAACTTAGTATCTTTGGAAAGGTCCCTTAGTAAGGAATGGAAAGATGGAAACCGCAAAATATTCGGATACTTCCTTCTCGAGATATTCTTGAGTATGTGGGCTCTGTTTGGGCGCAACCGCTAGCTCCATTTTTTGAAGCACCGCCGTTTACGGCAACGGGTAGGATGGTGACATACGGTCGCGATTGTAACTTAGGGTCTAAGTTCCGGCCTGGCAAACTTGGTATCTTTGGAAAGGTCCCTTAGTAAGGAATGGAAAGATGGAAACCGCAAAATATTCGGATACTTCCTTCTCGAGATATTCTTGAGTATGTGGACTCTGTTTGGGCGCAACCGCTAGCTCCATTTTTTGAAGCACCGCCGTTTACGGCAACGGGTAGGATGGTGACATACGGTCGCGATTGTAACTTAGGGTCTAAGTTCCGGCCTGGCAAACTTGGTATCTTTGGAAAGGTCCCTTAGTAAGGAATGGAAAGATGGAAACCGCAAAATATTCGGATACTTCCTTCTCGAGATATTCTTGAGTATGTGGACTCTGTTTGGGCGCAACCGCTAGCTCCATTTTTTGAAGCACCGCCTGTCACGGCAACGGGTAGGATGGTGACATACGGTCGCGATTGTAACTTAGGGTCTAAGTTCCGGCCTGGCAAACTTGGTATCTTTGGAAAGGTCCCTTAGTAAGGAATGGAAAGATGGAAACCGCAAAATATTCGGATACTTCCTTCTCGAGATATTCTTGAGTATGTGGACTCTGTTTGGGCGTAACCGCTAGCTCCTTTTTTTTAAACTACCTGATGCAGGTCCTTTATTTCGAAG
>NC_049989.1:11564073-11582585 GCF_000003815.2 Branchiostoma floridae | reverse complement strand
TTATTATGATATTTGCTGGCATAAGGGCACTTGTTTTAAAGATTGACATGTAGTCAACAAGGATTGTATCTCTATGCTCATACTCTTTCTTTCTTTTTTTGCTTCTTTCTTTCTTTCCTTTGTTCTCTTTTTTTAAATTTTTTTTAAGTAAGTATCTCTATGCACATACAGTACTCTTTCTTTCTTGCTTGCTTGCTTGCTTCTTTCTTTCCATCTTTCATTCCTTCGTTCACTTTTTCTTTTTTTAAAGTAAGATTTACAACTTGGGAATGGCAGTGCTTGAGAGCATAATAAATACATGTAGAATATAGCGTAATAAGAAGCACAACCGGTCAAACTTTGTATAATCAATTGAATAGTTTAGCATAAGAACCTTGCTTTCCAAATTCTCCAAACTTTTTCCAGCCACACGACACTTTGTCTTATTATTTTACTTGCGCTATTACAAAAAAAATGGTTTATCATTTGATTATACTAGTTTACCTGTAACAGCTCCGACATTTAACTTAGTTAACAACAGAAGTAACTAAGTTAACATTATTCTACCTACTCTACCTAACGACATTTTAGACCATACAACTATCCATGCATCAAAATTCAAAGAACACTCGCCCATGCATAGGCATGGGTACAAATATTTTACATGCATTCAAACTGTAAAAAAACTGCGTGAAATGCGCCTTTGGTACGTAATTTGCTACATTTACTCGCGAGCAAAGCTACCATACATATGATTGTAAAAGACCATTTCTATCCCATACTATGAACCTTGTATTACGTAGATTAGCCTTATAGAGCTGTAGTTATGTATCAGCACATGCCATGCTTTGTACCTTGTACAATTGTTGCGCAATAAAGTTATATATGACCAGAATAAAAAAATGAAATCCTATCCTTGTATCACAAGGTAAAACGACAAGAGTCCGCCGAGGAGGCCGACTAGACTTAAGGGCCAGAACCCCATCAACGCCCCGCCAATGGCGATCGCTATCCCCAGGAAAACCCCCGCCATGGCGCCGGTAGCGTTCCCGATAGCCTGGACCCTCTCGCTCACTTCCTCCGCCGTGGGTCTGTCCTGCGGGTCCGTGGATAACATGGCCACCACCATCTCCTTCAGGCTGTTGTTTTCCCCTAAGTTCTTCATGACGACTTCGGAGAGCCGAAGGGACGGGCTGGTGTTCAGGGCCTGGCCGAAGGGGATGTCGGGAATGATGAAGGGTACGACACTGTGGTGCTCCGCGATCTTCAGAGTGGTGCGGTCCGTCAGGGCCACAAAGATGGCGCCCATGGAGAAGACGTCGGACTCCTTGGTGTAGACGCCGTCTTGAACCTCCGGAGCCGTAAAGTAGCGAGTCGGGGTGTCATGCCGGTAGTAGTAGTGAAGGAAGATGTCTTCTCCACTCATTTTAGCTATTCCATAGTCACTCACCTACAAAACGTTCGAACCGTGGTAAGGCATACAACTATCAAAGGAGTTGTCAATACTTTTGTAAATATAAGCCACATTACATAAAGATACGTGTAGCTATCACGTGGGTAATCTTGAGTTATCTTAAAAACAAATTTCCCTTTTATATTGTAAACTTCAATATACAACTTGAATATTGACCTCTCCTTGGATCACTTCCATCGCATCCTGACATAGCCAATATCATAATACAGCAGACTATCTATATAGGAATGCATCACACATGTACTTAAAAATTCTAAACATACATTCTGCATATGTTAGGTCCCTTAAGAGTGTGGGATCCACAATGATCCAAGTTACTCGACATGTATCGTGAACGCTCCCTTGCGGTTCGTAATCTATCAGCAGCCATTAATGACCTACCTTTATGGTGTATTTCATGACTGTTCGCCCGCGAACAAAGCCTCCGAACTGACTGGTCACCAGTACATTGTCCATTGTTAGCCCTCCATGGACAATGTCATTCCTGGGGTGGAATAACAGTTGATAACATGAACAAATGGCGTGTACTTTTATATATGGTCACTTTTTGATCATACGCCTCCAGCGTTAACGTTCAGTTCGTACCATCTGAAGCTTGCAGCATATTTTCATGTCGAAATGTTAAAAGAACACAATAGGACTAGGTACGAGTAGCCTTACGATGTTGAGAATATCATACCTTGATCAAGTACAAACATTATGAAAATATCTATTCTCAAGATAGAATATCGGCCTTAGAGGCAATGTGAAAGCAATTGGAATTGTATTTCAGACAAAATGTTTTGACGCACTGCTTAAATTCACTGATACAGTCGTATGTTATATCGACGTTACAGAAAATGTATTCTATTGCTCTCATTAGAAATGAAATAGCAATTTAATTTCCAAATGGCCTTGCCCCGACCCCTTTCAGCCTTTCAAAACAATTGTCAACTAATGGCCAGTCATTGAGTGGTAAACCCGAGTTCAATGAGCTCAACCTTTTGTCTTATGTTACCAATAGCATTGTTTTGGAGTTAATGTTACGAAATATTTCACTATCCTTGTTGTTCTATAATAGTTCTCTTTCCTTAACAGAAGAGACACTCATTGTTCGATCATGGCGGTTTCCAACACGAAATGGTATCCTTTTTAAGAGAGGCAGTGAGACCTTAATTCAGCAAGTGGTTCATTAATATTTCATAGCGTAATTGCAGATATCATTTCATAGTGGTTCAGTACATTCTTTTGTTCCCTGTACCCTGGTTGACATGAAAACATACACGGCGTCAATGCATATGGCAATACCATTATTTAGTTCATTCATCTGTATCGATCTTAATGGAAAACGATGCACAGACAACTTGGTCAAGTGGAAAATGTCTAGCCAGAAATGCCAGGAATCGAACCCGCGGTCTCACGATCTTGTGCCCGGCAGCGTATCTACTTTGCCATTTCTGTTCTTGCAAGTATGGAGTATTCTTTGGCATCTGATTAATTCCCCGTAGAATAGTAATAGCTATAGCAGTACAATGCAGAAAAATAAACATGCCATTTCTCTTCTTGTAGAGGAGCAATTGTGGAATATTCTCTGATATTTGACTCACTCGTTCGTAGAATAATTATTGTAATAGAAGAACAATGCAAAGAAGAAACAACTACATTCCGAATACGTTACTGAACTTATCTAATAAAGCACAAAATCTAGGATTAACACTTACCTGTGTAGGTATTTCAAGGCTTCTGAGATCTGTATCATGAACTTGACATTTTGATTTTCGTCGGTTTCTGGGTGGAGTAGTAAGAAGTCGCTGAGTGAGCCTTCGTCGCAAAACCGCGTGACCAACCAGAACGAATCGTCCTGGTGTAGGAACTCTACCAGCCTGAGGATCGGGACCTCGGTGTCCCTCGCCTCCTTCTGTATAGCTTGTAAGTTTTGCAGCTCGTTCAGGACATCGTCGGTGTCCCGTGAGCCGAGGCGAAGCTTCTTCAGAGCGTACGTCAACTCCCCCTGCCCTCGGCGAGCCTTATACACCGTCCCGAAGCTCCCGCTCTTTAGCTCACCGGTAATTTCGTATCCTGCAACGGTCTCGGTCATTCTGACTCTCTCGCAAGGATGAGGAAAATCTTACAGATATTGTATACTGTATATAAACGCGGACGGAGTGAATACAAACCCCACCAGCCTTGTCAAGTCTCTCTATTACGTCTGGTGTACTACTCACTTTGCAGCACACAAATTTAGTTCCGCATTGGTGCCCTTTGACCCAAAATATGACGATACCACTTTTCATAGTGTGAAGACACATATTTTGTACGAAAATATTTCTTTATATTCCAAGATGCAGACGTCTATTATGAACACTTTAGATTAAAAACTATAATTTGATACTAGAAAACATAATACAGACGGTAAAATTCAAGTCACACTTCAGTTCGTCGAACTATTTTAGCCAAACACCCCTGTACGTTTATTAGTATAGTCCACATGACAATGAATGGACATGCTATTTTGGTAGAGGGCGTACGTGTACCGTATGTAGAAGGGACACGTCGCGTTAGACAATGATTCAGTGAAGTTTAACTTTATATACAGCCGAAGGTTACATCATGGATATAAGGACATGACGTGTAACTGCGGGCAAAAAAAAAAAAACGTGCGGCATGACTAAGTCATACAAACATACTCAAACGTTTCGGATCATGGATTCTGTGAACTTAAACTTTCAAAAATGTGATTTATCTTCAGTCAACGTTGTAAACTATCTATCAAGAATGCGAGAGGTCCGAGGAACCATCGTTTCTTTGTAATCCCGTAGATGCAATTCGTGTGTGCGACATTTGTTGAATGGATGAAGAAAGAATGAATGGATGGATGGATGGATGGATGGATGGATGGATGGATGGATGGATGGATGGATGGATGGATGGATGGATGGATGGATGGATGGACGGACGGACGGATGGATGGATGGATGGACGGATGGACGGATGGATGGACGGATGGATGGACGGATGGACGGATGGACGGATGGGCGGATGGATGAATGGATGGATGAATGAATGAATGAATGAATGAATGAATGAATGAATGAATGAATGAATGAATGAATGAACCATTGCATTCCTACTCGTCGAGTTCTCATTCAAGCATTTGTGCCGTTATTACACTGATCAGTAGGCGGCGTTGTCAACATCACATCAAACGGCAATATCAAACGAGAATAAGAAAAAAAACTACGCAAGATAGAAGTAAAGTTTTATCAGAGGGCTATTCGATAACATACTAACCGTTTTCTCTTCTCAATGGACAAATTTGCAGTCCTCTAGTGACATATTTTGGCCAATGTTTCCAATCCACCAAGAAGTTCGGAAGGTAGTGCACGTGACTTACTTACTTCTGGATTTTTTCCGGTTAACTAACGCTCCTCTGTTTCAAATCATACCTCACCAGCACAATCCTCTTGTCTGAGTGGCCAATCCATTTAAATACATCAAAGTGATGACCATAATGCTTTCCAGGGGGAGTTCGTGCAGAAGGCAGTGATCGGGTAGCTACAATAATAGTAGGGGAATAGTGTTATTATTACAGCTTAATTCAGTACAGAACCCTGGATCTTGCTTGATGTGCCCCCCTCTGTGTGTCACGTCTTCCCTTTACTATCTGTTGACTTACCCACTTAAAATCAATAAACTTTTAATCATCTTTTTCAATACCAGCGGTATGTCATGTCACTGTTTGTTGAACGAGTACACCATGGTTTATTTGGGTGATTAGAATGATGCATACCACACATACGAATGTCGCAACATTATCTTCGAAGATTTTCTATTTAGTGAAAATCTTAGCATTTACAGTATCTTTTTTTACAGTTTGTTTGAAACACGTGAATAGAATGACTTAAACCCAGCAAAGTGAAAAGTGCAAATGTACACAGAAGACAGGATTACGGTAGATATGATTTCCGGTGTCAAAGCTACAGCTGAAATGTCTTATGTAATCACATCTGTATCTCACCCTTCAACCCAAGTCCTTCTGGTTAATCAATGATAATCTCATAGGAAAGACCGCAGGCACGGCTAGGTCAAACTTCCCACCTTGCCGTAGACACTACCAGCATGGTCACATTACATGGAACAATATACATATGTAGAGAGAGACTTATATTAAATAGGACACTAAGAAACAACGACAAATTCAAATCCATATAAGTTCAAATGTAGAACTGCTCGTTTCGCAAACAGCGCCTTACCGTACTGTGTAAAGCTCCTGAATGAGGACGTGTAATTTGTGCAGTGAATGTTGTTCGTGTCATTACTTTTTTACTCACAAATCGAATATTTCAAAGAATTAGATGCTATATAGTCACCCGAACGCCTTTAATGACGTTAAGCTAGCGTTTGAAATTATGCATGTTTGTCTGCTGTAAAAAAAACGGCAGTTTAGCCATATGATCTTCATTTTTTTAAAGTCAATTAACCATCTCTTGCACTTGACGTACGATCGTCGAACAATCACAAATGAATTGTCGTGCATGTCTAGTACAAGATCGTCGCACGATTTTGATGCCATAGGATTTTCAAGCAGGCTGTGACAGAACCACCGACATGGATCCCAAAGAACATTTTGTGTGCCATTGAAGACAGTTGAACTTTGCAGAAGGTGTACAATTTTGTATGCCAAAAAGCCCAAAGTTAGCGATCGTGAGGGGGTATATATAACGTAGCGCACTTCTTGCGATAGCCGTGCACATGTCATATAAAACGCAGCTGTCGTATTACGCAAAGAGCTGTCCAAGATCATTGTAGGTAGTACGACATCCAAATCGTTCGACGGCTTACGACAGACTGTGAGGGGGGCATGGAGTTGGAAACTACAGCTAGGTACAATGTGGAATGGGTTAGGTAGAGGCTGAGGCGAATCTGAATCGTATTAATCCTATTAAACGGGGGCGCAGTGGGTGTCCAGGCTGATTACACACCCGGCAACATTTTACACCTTGGCCCCGCCCACAGAGATGGTGTTTCGTGTCCTCTAATAAGGGTCGTTGCGGATCCTTGACGTGAGACACACAGACTAGCGCGTCTTTCCAAGGAAACTTCTAATGGCTTTCCATGATTCCATGTCTTGGTTTCACTGTAAAACCACCACTCAGAGAAAGAAAAGTGATCTTGAACCAAGTGATCTTGTACATTAGAGCCCACCGGCCCACACTCAACAGAGACGGGGGGCGGCACAGACTTTCTGATACTTATGACCCCCTCCTGCAAAAGTGTCGTGTTCCTGACGTCACTGCTGGAGATAGGGTCATTCTGTGAACAAGGTCGACGGAGTTGACCGAAAATTTAGGGTAAGTCCCTATATATTAATTCGTGTTGGAAATAAAGTTTAGCAATTTCCATAATGATCTTGAACCAGTTTAACTCAAACCAACTCATTAAACAGATGAGACTCATGAGAGTATCTCCCACTGGTCGTGACACAGAGGACAGTAGCCTGAATAAATCTCGCTTATAGCAGCCTGTTCAATATCCAGCATTGAATTTGATATCGATGACGCTCTCCTATTTCAACATTCTACTCCTGGCGATTATGAGATATTTGCATATCTAATTTGTTTTCTGTCACATCTATACATGGCCATTGCTAAGTCCATTATTTTGACTAAGGGACTTTGTCATCTCATGGTGATGAAAAAGCAATGATGCCAATATGGTCATTTTTCATAAACAAGTATCAGCATAGAATAATGTCAATAAGTTCTTGTAACAGTGTTAGCGTTATCATATATCTGATAACAGTTATTCTTTTAATCGTGGCAACATCACCGTATATCGACATACGCATTGTGGTAATTGCGAATAAAGGGCGAATCGTCTGCCAGCTTCTGTTCGTTTTCGGGTAAAGGTTCTGGAGTCTTCTCCATTTTGGCATTAAAACCAGATGAGAAATTGGCTTTTCGGATTTCCGTCTGACATCGTTTGCCTCCCATTGTTCTTGGCGCCAGTCCCTGCACTTTAAACAAACATACGTGATATGTTATCTCAGCGAAAGTCAAGGTCGAAAAGTGACGAAATAGATCTTGTGGCGGGGTACAAAACGTTTGAATCCTTACGTCAACAACGAAGTTTGCTTTCAGATCGATGACTTGATGTGAGTCGAAAACTATGACAAGCTATTGAGTAGGCTATAACTTGTATAAGATCAATTCACCATTCAAGTAAGAAATGCAAACACTGGGTATAAAGCCGTTCATATTTAGCTTGCAACTGCTTTACCGAAAGTTTGCTCATCAATTACCTTCACTGAAAGGAAACATATTATTTCATCACTCCTTTATTTCTTTTTTTCTTCTTCTCCAAACAATTAGGTCAAAGCCCTGTACCGATTGACACCATAGTTACTGGAGGTGTAGTAGACACCGTGTGGTGTTCGATTGCATTATGTAGCAAGTGGCAGGACAGAGATGGACGGGGTGGTCACCATATATACATGTGAGTAGAAATAAACAGAGCAGTAGTGAGTTAGAACATGTGAATCTGAACATTATGTATTTGTTTGCCAATGATAACTTTCTAGTTACATGTAATGTTGGCACGTATTGTCAGATGCTCCCCGTACTAACGGATTCATGTAGAGCTAGATGAATACCCACTTTTACTTGTCTATTCATTGTTACCCAATAGTAAGTAACGCTTTCAGCAACATTTCGGTGGTCACATCAACAGCACACAGAAAATGCGTGCTTTGATATTGAATCAAGTTGATATCCACGAGCTTTTGGAGATATCGTAATATCTTGATTTATTATAGAGCCCCAAATCCCACCGTAAAGTCCAGTACTTTACAGAGTAAAAGGTATCGATTTTGTAATCGTTCACAAAGGAGAGACCGCCGGACTTGAATTTGTAGCTTGACTCGCAGC
The DNA here is from genome assembly GCF_000003815.2 of Branchiostoma floridae. Lineage (NCBI taxonomy): Eukaryota > Metazoa > Chordata > Leptocardii > Amphioxiformes > Branchiostomatidae > Branchiostoma > Branchiostoma floridae. Next base: position 11,574,227 of record NC_049989.1, on the reverse strand, counting down.
TATTTGTCCTCGACTGTGTCGGTACCGGTATTAGTAGCCAATCGACATGGTGGTAGCTTGTTTCTTTAATTAGATTAGCTTTGGTATAGGCAGAGTCTCATGTTGTGATGCTCGAATCAGTATTAGTACTAGTCGGGAGGCAAAGAACCGTATCACTGGCACACGAATAACGGGTTAAAACTAAATTGTTCATGCGAGTCTATGACCAAATCCAATCAAATGAGCACATAAGAAAGCTGTACTCTGGATGTCGGCAATATTTACAACATGTCTTGATGTGCTTGCGTTGTTAGGAACAATATGGATATAGGACAGCCACACGCATGTTAACGTTATAGACCTAACCCAAACGCCACGCAAAAACATTCCTGACTTCTAAATGTAGTTGTCAAGACAACAGTGCTTGTGTTGATGTCGTGCGCACAATCAAATTATCCTAGTCTGGATTCTGTTTCATACTCGTGCGGTGTATTGGTTTGTGAAAGGGATATAACGTTATTTACGATGTTCTGTGGCAGTGCAAAAGGTTTTGTACATGGAACCATCTGAAGTACCCCCCGTGGCGGACTTTGGCCCTTCTCCCTTTGGCCTTTCTGTGTCCGTGAAAAATGAGATTCAGATGCTACAAATCTGGGACATTCTTCAGTCTCCCCCGCCCACGGACGACTACATTGGCGTATTACTCAAGCCAACTTCTTTTTTTGGCGCGAATTCCCTTCTTTTTTTGGCGGGAATTCCTGGTGAGATGGCCTCAATGACATTTCAACAATGATAATCTGGATGTTGCCGTGCAAGGTCACTTCCACGTCTGTTTGTTATCAGCAAGGCAAATTGGAGTTTTGTAACTTGCGATGCATTTTTGTGTAGTCGGCAGAAACCGGTACATCATTTTTTCCTCAGCCTTCAGTGTTTAACGAAAATTTCATCTAGCTTCTTGGATGGAAGTGAAAATCGAGTTTGTCAACGGTGACAGGCATACTTTATATCCTTGGACGTCTTCGTGTGTGTGTATGGGGGGGGGGGGGGGTAATATGTTCTGACACCTGGGCTTCTCTGACCCACCACCACCCACTTGGTCATAACACGCTACAATCGTGCACCCCAAGATGTGTTTGGATATCAAAGTACAGTTGCCAAGTTGGTGTGCTAACAGCTGTCTTACCCTCGTATAAACAGTTGGCTGGCGTATACGCCGATATTTTCGGTTCACTCATCATTTATGTAAGTGAGTCAACTTGTGTGCCTAAACCTGGATACACACCAAACATTCTTTATGAGCCGTTTGAAGATGCAAGGAAGCATTTTTGTGATGACTATCAACATCCTGTTCCCTCAATGTATCGTACATACAAGACAGAACAATACAATTCATAATCCGCCTTCAGGGTTAGTCCATTTTATTACTTTGGAGGGTAGTCATCAGTGAATCTTTCGTTAGAACATAGCGAGGCTGTAAATGTCAACGAGTGATAATTGCACAACGGACATTTTTTTTAAAAGGTACGCAAGTTCCTTATTCTTTTGAAATAAAAAAAATGAAACTCTTAACCATTCCCCATACATTTCCTTTTGTTGGAGTTTACTCCATACCACAGTGAAGGAAGGAATGTAACGAAACGGCATATGTTTACCAGAAAGGTTCGCGGCGCGAATCCGGCAACATTATAGATCTGTTATTGTAAACGATTTGTATCAACAGTATCATGTTGTAGTCCTCGTGTGTATCATCACTATTCTCACAATGAATTGACATTAACGCTAACTACACATCTTACATACAGCTTAAGCTAGAAAAAAATTATTTCCTCCTATCACATTTAACAACATGACCCTTATATATGTGATTATTACGCGCGCAGCCATAAATGTATGCAACCAGTTTTATACATTTAAAGGGCAAACCTGTTAATGCCGATTCAACAGTTGCTAGTTCTGGCTCATTTTCATTCAGCTTGCTGTACATCTGAACCCTTGCGGAGCGACTAAGCTGACCTAAAATGTCCAGCTGGTAATTAGGGTATCTAAATCCTTCCCACGATGACAAACGGACTGGTTTAAGAGGACTGAGCCTGTCCTGAACGTATTCCGCACGGTGGCTTTCAGGACGATACCATCATACAAACAAAGGGTAGGAATAAATCGGTTTCGCTTTTCTAGAATAGCACAGAGGAACGATACCAAGCGGCAGTTCATAGTACTGAAATTGTAAAGATTTACGACACGTTATGAAATACGTTGAGGCTTAGAAATGCCTTTGTAATGGCCTATTTCGGATGCACAAATATTGGTATCGCCCTTCTCGAGGGTTGACCCAGCGCAGCATTCCCCCTTGACCCATCTGCACCAGATGTTTACGCCTACATTTAAGCCAACTGCTTCACACGCGCTGCATTCACAGTGCTGTGGGCAGGTTCAGCGCTCTGTTGCACCGCCGATCGATGCTCATTTGGGGCTTAAGAAGACCCTCAAGTGCTTGCCATGAGGATTTAGCGCCCTGCCACCATACTGGAGCATTTCTAGCCTCGGCGAGCACCTCCGCATGTCATGGTTTGCTCGTCCCGCTGGCGGAAGAGGCAGCTCTTCTGCGGACTGCTGCTCAGCTTCATCCTCTTCTACGTGTTCGGCATCGGTCTCCTCATCCACAAGGCGGCATCCACCGCACGGTCCTCCAAGGACAGTCCGCCAGGAAGCGTCACCTCAGTGGCGGGAACGCTGAGGGAAAACCCCCAACACCTCCGCTACCGCCTCGGGATGAAAGCGGCCCCGGCCCCGCCAGTGGCGGTCATGGCCTCCCCGGCAAGACAGGACCAGGAGACGAAGGACCTACGGATGGGCGCACACAGGGACGTGAGGCTGGAGCAGTGCACGGCGCTGCGGTATTCCCCGACTCCCCTCCCCATCACAGCTCTCGTCAGTTTCCCTGGATCAGGCAACACGTGGCTCCGTTATCTCGTACAACAAGCCACAGGTAAGCTCCCGTAAGTCACGTACCTGTGGTACAATAAGGTACACACGTACCGCACGGACAACACTAGCCAACGGTGCGGTACGCTTAGTAAGAATCATTGCACATCAGTCAGCTCTTAACAATCTCTCAGCAAACCATTCATTGTCCCTCTTATCACAGTGTTCAGTTCGACAGAACTGAAATACTGGCTCTCGTAAATTCCTAGTGCTTATTATTCCTCTTCAGTCTCCGAGTCCCCTAGTGTTCACTGAACTTCGACCCCAAACATCATCTACATGTTACAGCGTATAGTGACACTGTAGCGGTTAACTCCTGTGGTATGTTAGTGGTGTACACATCGGTCTAGATGATAATAAATGCGGGGAACCCAGAAAAAAACTCTGGCAGAGATATTTCGGGGTCGGAGCTCTATTTGCTGAGGGTTAAGAGGTCAGGTCGGCACACTACGGGATTGTTCTAACAGCCTCTCGTCAGAATCCCAAATGTGTGCCCTTCCCGTAAACCTCCCATTCAATAGACAATACTGTATTCCTGTATATAGGAAACGTCCTTATTCCAAGGAGAACACTGGCATGATAGCTCGTGCTCAGGGGCGCTTATGGGGCGATGATTTGCCTTTATTTTGTATCGAGTTTCTCCTATGTGTCAGCTGTTACATCGTGTTGACAAGAGCAACCCAATAATAGCGTAGCTATGTCGGCATACACTATATACACGGCAGTTTACCGAGCTAGTGTTCCATGATATGGACAAAAATACTCCGAAAGCAAAAAACTATGTCCCTGTGGGTAAATTCAATTCGGTATTTAATACTAGCTCTTACAGTTTATCTTTTTGAACTGCTACTTTTCTGAATAACATGCAAATTCAGTTTACGAGTCTGTTGTCTATCACGTTGTGCACACCCTATATGTGTCGGCCAATGTTCAGACCTACACTGTGACGAGCTCTTAAAGAATACTTAACCAGACCTCAGGCAAAAATTCCCAGCTTTACCAGCAACAATAATCCCTCAAGGTATTCCCGGATCCAAGCGAAAGTAAGTCTGGTTGTCGAGTTGTTCCAAAAGTGTAATCCATTTATACAAGGGGATCTTTTTGTGGTATGAATGGTTTTAGTGTTATCAGGCATTACCATGCATGGGTCTTTTCAGACAACGGACAACTTAAGACCGAAAGTACGAAAACCTAATCTCTAAGCAGATCCTACGGTAGCATAAGATAGTATTAAAAAAACTGCCAGAGGAGTGAAGCCGACCTAGGAGTGTGTTTGGCTACCGTAGGATCTGCTTGGAGATTAGGAAAACCATGATAAACAGTGCGGCAAGCCAAACAGACGAACACAACAACCACAGGATGATCTATTTTGAGGGTAACCCCATATATAACGTTATAGTTGTCGTAAAAAATCATCTCCAAGCAGATGTAGAAAGAGGTAAAAATCGTAACATTTCTCAAGCTTCCCGTTCTGTGGATCAGCGATCGAGCAAAATTGTTCGATTGTACCTTTCCACGTCTGCTTGGAGATTACAGAAAAGATGCTGAAAAGTAGCAAGCATAACTCAATAGTTAGTGACCTATAATCATGTCCTCCCCTGTGTTATCCGATGAGTGCACCCCTAGCCCTGTTTCACATCCAGGTATTGCAGAGTAATCTGAAGTGCGACTTGACCGTGAACTTGGTAACCCCCATGAGGTCACCGCTCTAAGGTTACCCCTTACAGATACGGTGCAGCCCTTCCTAATGGTTTCCTATTTCTTCGCAGTGTTGGGCGACAGGGGAATATTAAGCCAAAAATTGAAACACCCTTGCGAAACAAGTTATGGCCCATAAGGTGGTATATCTCACTACACTTGGGGCACCGGTGCGGCACTGCGGCGTTTGCTCACTGCGGCACTGTTGTGTTATTTTCGCCGATATCTTATCATTTAGGTATTGCGTAATACGTAAAAGCATGACTTAGAAGACAACAAAGTATACAAAACGTAAGAACATTCATTCTTTATCTCTGTAATTCGTTGAGTAAGCTTTCGAACCCTGCAGTTCCACACCGGTGCCCCAAGTGCAGTGAAATACCACATATAATGTTCTTTCTTTCTTTTTCAATACAAATCCCCACAAGATCTATGGTAAAGAAACTTATAAAGGCCTCAAATCTACACGAAAATAACTCTTTGGAGAGATTCATTTTGTAGATCGTTAACACTTGAGAGCAGTACGGACATACTTAGTTTGAATTATACCATACGTATGTCTGCGATCGTAACAACACATCAAAAATCTATTCATAGCTTTTGAGTTGTGTTGATCACAAATATCCGGAAACACATACACACACACACACACAGTGAAAGAAAAAACAAACAATGAGTTCATTTTTCACGGAGGTGATAACAATGAAAGCTGCAATGGACCACACTAGTGGAACGTCAATGTAAAACAACGGTGTGCGCAGGTTATAAAATGTATAAAATCGTGCATATAGGTTACCCCGCGGATAAAGGTGAACTATGGTTAGTACGTATGTAGTGCTTTCCCGGCCTGTCATTTGTATGCGTGGCAAGTGTGGTCGTTCCGCTGTGAGAAATTTCCCCATCAACAAATGAATGCAGTCAGGTCTGAAGTTCAGGCTGTTGATTGAAATACCTGCAACCTTCGCCGTTTCCGTAATCAGGAGAAAGGATACGAGTACATGCGGAAGGCAATTGGCAACGGGAGATCTACCGTTTTGTTGAAAGTTTATAGCCAGGCCAAGTCTACGTACACGACTTTTCCATTTCACCGGAGCCGCTAAATCAGGGTAGATGGGCAAGAGACTTTCTTACCTTATTGAACTGGAAAATGAAGCAAGTTCACTCGAGTGTGAGCATTGAGCGATAAGTTCTTTCTGCGCCGCTACGTGGATAGAATACAGCAAGCTCTCCAATATGGCTGTTTTTGAAAGAAAAGGTGTTGATGTTGCCTTGAAATCTACTTGAAACGGCATACTGGAACTATATATGCGTGCTCGCTACACAACGCTTTTTTCAGTGTCACTTTGTCTCTGTGGATAGTTGTACCATATGGCTTTCACAACGCTGCTGTATATACATGTACGTATGCTGTGCAAATGCTGCTAAAGTTTATTTCCGACGGAGGCTTCGAAAACTTCTGTACCATAAATGTAGTCTTCTGTCACCGTGCTTCTGTCCGTTATTGACCTTGCCACAACGCCCCGTAGATTTGATACACGTTGTATTTGGTCACATAATTTATTCCCTCTACTTTCATTCATTCTGACGACTCAATCTAAACCCACGTCATAGCCTGATATAGCGGTGGGGGATGTTTTCGTACTTTAACATTGACCCTCATCGATCTACGACGAGTTGAGCAAACACAACGCCAAGGTCACACGATTCAGCTACGCTGTGTGTTATTTTTACGTGGGAACAAGAACATGTGCGTCCAGGGCAATTAGAGTGGAGGTCAAACCGCAACGTGAGGGTGAAGGCGAAATTTGAAATAAACATATTATACGTACTACTGTACTGTAAATGCAGAATTGGCGGAGTCGGGTGTGACGTAACTGGTTTAGCGTTCGGTTCGGAATCTCTAGGTCCTGAGTTCGATCCCCGCCGTGCCCCCGACGTTGTGACCTTGGGAAAGGCACTTTACATGACTTTCCTCACTTCACCCAGGTCTAAAAATGGGTACTTGACTTCGGTCGGGGAGGTAAAAGACTACCTTTACCTTCTGTCTGTACCGTGTATGTGGCACTTTTAATACAAGGTACAAAACTTGAGTGCAGTGCAACATTGTCCTCGTCTGTCTAAAGGCAAATAGAAAAAAATGCAGAATTGTTCGCGGTTTTCCGGGAACTTAAACCCACCGCGAATATTTACCCAATGATTGTATTATGTGTCTACAGTCTATGGCACTACCGCAAACTTAAAACCACCGCAAAAACTACATTTTCCCGCCACGATGGTAAAATTTGGCCCCAAAATTTCCAGACTTCTATGTGGGGATTTAGAACACGAATCATGCTCCATCGAACAGAACGCTGGCGTGATCGAACAGAACGGGCGTTCTATTTGGGGTCATCCGCGGTCACCCGCAGGTTGTTACAGTAAACACGCAGAAAACACCCTCATTTTCCCGGGTGCCGTGCGTCAGAAGAAAAGCAAACATTTTCACAAATATAAACCGATATTTGGCAAGTTTAGTTTTGCTGCCGCTTAGTTTGGAACATGTGACATGTAACAAAGCTGCTGGTGTCATTATTGGTGACCTTGAATGTTACAACACTTGTTTACGGCGGTATCAATTACTCTATGTCACTATCAGTGCGACTCGACATAGGACCAAACATGGTATTTAAATCGCTTGCAAAACTCGTGCAAGTCAACTCTTTCAGGACTAATATTGTCGGCAACTAATATCTCCAGCTTTGTGTCTTAGGGATTTTTGGAACATGGAGGCAATTTTGAATTACTAGTCTTTGAGTGTGAAAATTTGAAAAAATGACGATTTTTCGACCTTATCTTGGCTGTAAAAATAGTTTTAAGTAGAAGTTGAAAAATCCCTAAGACAGAAAGTTTGATATTGATACCATTACCTATATGATATAAAAGATTTGGATTTTCAGTCAAATTTAGGACCAATCTAAATATGGTATTTGTTTTTTTGGTCAACCGAACACCCTTTCTAAATCAACCAACTATGCACATTTCAGAAAACATTGAGACAAAACAGTGCAGCACACGTACACGGTAAGATTTGGCGTGTACACACTGCCAGTTTTCATTTAATATCGACGAGGCACGTGCGAGAGGTTGTTTTTCAAACTATCACGATCTTGCAGAATATGTTTCAGTCACCGTCAGCCCTCCGCGGGGACCGCGCGGGAGCCCCGGTAACCCGATACTCTGGGTTCGAATGGAAACTTTTGGTCCAAATTTGACCATCGTGCGCTACTGCGACATTAAATGCATCTACAGTATCACATACCTACCATGGCGTCACTACAATATGAAGTTAGAGAGAGAGAAAGCGTGCGATTACAACGATGGTGGAATTAAAAACAGTTCAGTGGTTTCTATAACATTTTAGCCAGCCATGCTTGGACCAAACGACCATGGAACTAACTCGAGGTCGCTACAGTATAAAACCAGAGAGACAAAGGAACGATTACAATGTTGGTGAAACTGAAAACGGTACAGTGGTTCCTATAACGTTTTAGCCAAGCATTTTCGAACCAGTTGTCATTTTTTACGCGATCGCGAGTGTTGTGACAGAATGCTTGGCCCAGAAACGTCTAGAACAGAAGCGAAGCTTTTTTATCACCGTAGATTGATGTACTAGGTCGCCGCACCAACAGACAGAAACATTGTTGCTTCGCCAGCAACTTTTTCCGCTGATCTGTGTCTCATGAATATAGATAGGCGGCTGTCAGAACGTTTCAATGGGTCAATATCTCACCGCATTTAAAACAGGATTCACTCCTTACGGTTTCTGTCTCCCCTTGATGCGTTAAAAACTCGCCTTTTGTTAGTTTAAAGCCATAGCCGTCTATTTAGAAAACGTATCGCTCGCTTGGCTCAGTAGATAATAGAGTCCATTATCTACCAAAGCAAGCGAGCTGTTTTCTGAATTGCCAAGAGAGTTTTCCAAGCGGTGAAAGCTTTTAGCATAACCCGTTATCACTGGCATGAGATGACAGTTGAAGTCATAATCGCGAGACAAGTAACTGGGATGTTACACATTACTAATGTTAGATCTGAGGCGGTACTCTGTCTAATAATGTGATTTGCTGATAATTGTTAGACGTGTAACAAATTAACAAGCGGAAGTTATGCACTCACTGCATTATCACTCGAAACAGTCGGTATAATTCCCCAGTGTTAATAGATGGGCACGTCACATCGGTAACATGTATGAATTAGACAGAGACAGATCTTGTACACTTTTGCAAATTACAGATTTTTCCTGTTTCATAGTGAAAGGATAATTAATAATTCGCATTGAAGGATGGGAAATTATATTTGCCATAAATGCAGAGAAAATCTTGAAAGATAGCACACTTTTGCAAATTGCACAGAGTTTTCCTGTTTCATAGTGAAAGAAAAATTACTATAGTAATTCGTGTTGAAGGATGGGAAATTACATTTGCCATAAATGCAGAGAAAATCTTGTAAGATAGCACAGTTTTGCAAATTGCAGATTTTTCCTGTTTCATAGTGAAAGAGAAATTACTATAGTAATTCGTGTTGAAGGATGGGAAATTATCTTTGCCATAAATGCAGAGAAAATATATTGTAAGATAACACACTTTTGCAAATTGCAGATTTTACCTGTTTCATAGTGAAAGAGAAATTACTATAATAATTCGTGTTGAAGGATGGGAAATTATATTTGCCATAAATGCAGAGAAGATCTTGTAAGATAGCACACTTTTGCAACTTGCAGATTTTTCCTGTTTCATAGTGAAAGAGAAAATACTGTAATAATTCGTATTGAAGGATGGGAAATTATCTTTGCCATAAATGCAAAGAAAATCTTGTAAGATAGCAAAATTTTGCGCAAATTGCAGACTTTTCCTGTTTCATAGTGAAAGAGAAATTACTATAATCATTCGTGTTTAAGGATGGGAAATTATCTTCGCCATAAATGCAGAGAAAATCTTGTAAGATAGCACACTTTTGCAAATTGCAGATTTTTTTCTGTTTCATGTTAAAAGAGATCATTGGTGATGAAGGATGGGAAATTATCTTTGCTATAAATGCAGGGCAAATCTTGTAAGATAGCACAATTTTGCAAATTGCACAGAGTTTTCCTGTTTCATAGTGAAAGAGAAATTACTGTAATCATTCGCGTTGAAGGATGGGAAATTATGTTCGTTTAACTCACAGACCCTGAGGCCTAGAGGCGTCGGAGTGAGAAGGTGAGAACAAATTGCAGGGTAAAGTTAATTTTAATGAAATATTAATGATGGTAGTTGGATATGCCAAAGAAACCCCGCGGACTCTGTTATAAAATCTATATTAATTCAAAACAATGGCTAATAATCGATCCAGCCTTAAATTTATATCAAGCACTGTGCCAGAACGTAATGCAGAATGGTATGTATCGATAATAAGTGGCCAAGTCAACTGTCAACAACCGTCTACCACTTGAAAGTATGGTACCTCACAATTTCTGTGAC
>NC_049989.1:11539539-11562956 GCF_000003815.2 Branchiostoma floridae | reverse complement strand
GTTCAACTATCTTATTACCATGTAACTACGTTAATATTGATACTATGAATGGAGTTATGTATGGAGGCAATATCATCATTGAATATGTGAACACGACATTATACGAGTAGGGGTGGGTACCGGTACAGAACTATCCCTATCATCATTTTACTTCCTCCGTTACCTTAGACCACGTTTGACTGCAGAAATGTGGTAAACATGACTATCAACTCTTCCTTGTTCGGTCTTGTTATTTTCTTGGACCTGCCGCCGTAGTGCTGGTATATGCTGTTCATTTTCGAATGCGAAAAACCCGGCCCACTGATTTTTTTTTTCAGGTCCGATTTTCCGGACCGGTTCAACAAGAAAAGACGGTCTGTCGAAGTGTTTATAGAGACAGTTCTAAATCCATCATGACGCCATTTTTGATTACCTGTCTCCAGGCGAGCAGATGGATTTCCCCCGTACAGATATCGCCATGTTTTATTCTCCGAACTGTCATCTTCAGGCAGACCCTCCATCAACACAGCCGTGGTTGACCTAATTACGATCAGGATAATGATCTGGGCGGCCCAATTTGATGACCCCCCTACGGGTAATTCGCGCGCCAGATTTGACCTGAGTCATCATATTACGACCGTGTAAGTCTTGCAGAATTGTGTTTTCTCAGCCGCAAGGGAGGATAAAAATGCTGCGTTATCGACTTTTTTTCCTGCCGTGTCCGCTGCTTGTATTATGGAACTTAAAGCAAGTACCGTAGTGTAGTATCGTACAAAACCGGTCCTGCGTTTATCGTTTTTTATTTGCATTCATACAACCATAAGATGATAGCAGTAAAAACATACAGAGGAGTTTTTCGTAGCCCTTCCCCGAAACTTAGAACATGAGAATACTTCGCTTTGATTGCGGTGTATATATATATATATATATATGTACATAAACAAAGAAAAATAAGTAACGAAAGAAAATAGTCAAATTTTATGAGAAATTATTCGAATAGTATACGAGAAGCTTACACAAATAATGAAAAATATGAGTATTGTAACGTTGTACTTTAGGATCGTAAGCAAACAAGATCATCAGGGGTTGATTTTTATTACAACAAAAATATTGCATATCAACATTGCATACTTAATAGTTAATACGCTAAACAAATTAGAGTAAGCCATTGACAACGTTAACAATGGGGTTGATTGTGTTCAATGGCGTTTTCTAATATGGCCATGGAATTAGGACGACTTGCATGGAGGTCCATAAACTGGATGAATTTCGCACAGTTGGTCGCGCCAATTTGGAAATGTGTTATTTTGGAGAATTGCTCCCGGGCGCAATGAGCAATTTCAAAGGCAGACAGTTGAAATTGCTTTCCTCAATAATGGGTCTGGCCGGAGGTACGTATTTCACGCCATTATAGTGTCTCAAGTACGCCCCAACATAACTTAGACTTTATTATAACTATTGACTACAATAGTGGCAGAAAATAGCTAAAATATAAAGGTAGTATCTCACTGCACTTGGGGCACCGGTGGGGCACTGCGGGGTTAGTTCACTGTGGCACTGTTGTGTTTTTTTGCCCGTTTTTTTTTATAATTTAGGTATTGCGTAATACGTAAAAGTATGACTTAGAAAACAGCAAAATACACACAACGTAAGAAAATTTGTTCTTTATCTCTGAAATTCGTTGAGTAATCTTTCGAACCCCGCAGTGCCGCACCGGTACCCCAAGTGCAGTGAGATATCCCTTTTATGTACTAGACATAAAGATTTCGCTGGCCGGACAGTTAACGTTGGCAAAGTGTATGCACAGAGCTCGAGGGAGTAACCATGCGAAAACTACATGCTAGAAAGATATAAACAAATGTGTCTTTGCAAGTATAGAAGAATACGAATCGTTTTCTTTATGTGCTATCCACATCCCTTCTAGTCCCTACCAGGCTATCTACACTGTCGCTACAGGGAGAATAATTTGTATGGGAGTTTATCTTGCCACCATAGGAAATTTTACCCGTATCCATGGGCTCTCCTTTCGGAACAACAATGTACCCTATATTTTACCGAATTCTACTATCCATAACCCCTTCTCCGTTCAATGGAGTTTGCCGTGGAAGGGAGTTTGCCATGGAAGGGGGTTTGCCGTGGATGGGAGTTTGCCGTGGATGGGAGTTTGCCGTGGAAGGGAGTTTGCCTTGGAAGGGGGTTTGCCGTGGAAGGGAGTTTGCCGTGGAAGGGAGTTCGCCGTGGAAGGGAGTTTGCCGTGGAAGGGAGTTCGCCGTGGAAGGGAGTTTGCCGTGGAAGGGAGTTCGCCGTGGAAGGGAGTTCGCCATGGAAGGTAGTTCGCCGCGGGAGAAAGTTGCCGTGGAAGGGAGTTTACCGTGGAAGGGAGTTTCGCCCCTGCGGACCAAATTCGCGAAACAGCCGCCCCCCCCCCCCCAAATAAAAGCCATTCCTGCCCAAATTTTGCGAAGGAGGCTGCACCCAGGCTACTTTATAGGGCCTATTCGAGGCTACATCCTTCCAACATTTTCAGACACTAGATGCACTATCGCAGTATCGTCTCCTCAATTATGCCCCATTAGGCCAGCCCGTCGGGATTAGCCTAACGCGTGTGGTGCATTAGGGCGGCCTGTTTCCACGGACCTTAATGGTGATTAGTATATGCTACATCGGAAGTGCTACACAATAATTTGTCCCAAGGGTACTTGCGCCACGTGCGGTCTAGTGGCATTGGTGTAAAGTATGTTTATTTATTGTTTATCTATAAATATATTGTCGCATTCATGAATTCATGAATTAGCATGAATTTAGTCTAAACGTGATACGTATAACGTAAGCATGGCATTCGTTTCCATATATTTCTAATGGCCCACTGCATTCGACTACGTACAAGGACAAGAAGGAATAAAATGTGCTAGTGACGTTACCATTTTTGTGTGGCACATTTAGCCTCTACCAGGCTCCGTGGATCGGTGGTCTAATTGTAGAAATTGGACAAATAGAGTCTATAGTACGCTAGGGGAGTTAGCCGGCCAGAAGAGTACGTTTCCTCACCACGTGGTGAGGATAATGATTCTACCGATCCACGGAGCCTGGTAGAGGCTATGGCACATGCACTAGTTGTCAAGTCACACCTGTGCTTTGTTATCATGAAATATCTGAAACCCCCACCAGCTGCTTGGAATAGTCTGGATTAAGCCTGTAAATGTCTCCTCGCCATCCAGAGGCCATAAATTGATTAGAGAGAGGAGACAACTAGGCTAGTATAGGCAGACATGCATCTGTTGCACATTGACATCAGAACTCAGCGCCTGTCTCCGAGGGTTGCCTAATGTTCGAAATTTGTGATTTGCTTGATCCCTTCCCAACAAGAGATTTCTTATTTCTCCTTGGGAAAATTGGCAAGATCAGATCAGAGAGAGTGGAAAGAAAAAAAAGTGTCGTCATTCCAACTACTACGGTAATGAGAAAACAATTTTGACCATAACTTGTTAGGTATATGATAACCAGTCTCCGTTCTTTTGTTTTAAATTTTTTTAACAGATTCTGTTTTTTGTTTGAGAATTTTTCAAAACGTTTTTATGAGAATGCGAACTACTAACAATACCTTGACCAAATAGTTCAACGAGTCTATGTGGAAATAACACAATACGGCTTAGGCTTAGGTCACATTTCCAAACCGGGGCCCGGCCGGGATGTTTTAAGAAACGAAGAATCAAAATGTATACTGTAACAGTCGGGTTCAAAAACTGCTAAACTGAACACGTCAAACGGCTGAAGCCTTTTGGTCGAACGGTTTGCACGTCTGGGTTTGTGCACTTGACTGCCCGGCTTCGGTGCGATAGGCCGCGGGTTCGAATCCCGGGAGCGAGCTTGGGGTAAAGACTGTTCTTCTCGTCTCTAGTGTTTCACTACCTAGAAAAAATATACACAAATCATTCCCAAGAATCTTATTTTGGTGTCTTTTATGTCATTCTTTATGCTCTCGAGAGCTGCCCGACAGGGCCCTGGGTAGGAAATGTGACGTAGGCCTAACTGAAAACAGTTGCCAAGTACTGAGTACTACTAGGTAAGAAGCAGACAGAGCAGTTTGTACTTTGAGATCTTAACCCTCGGCTTCGCACAGCAGTTTCTCTTTGACAGCCAGGTCAAATCTTGCCCTTCGGTGAGTTCCCGTGGTTTCGGACAGAGTGGGACAGGGGAGGGTCAGGGCCTAACGGCTCCAGCTGAAACCTTTTAGACAAATGTCTGACAGACCCATCTAAACACCAGCTTAAAAACGAACTAGAAACAGCCATGCCTTCAAGTACCAGAGTAACCAACCTAGGATTGATGTGTTCAAAAATTCGTATTTTACCAGAACTATCGCGGAGTGGAATATGTTATCACCAAGCGCTGTATGGGGCATCTTCTCTTTATAGTTTTAAAGAACGTATGCAGATAGATGTGCAAAAGTTAGGTGTGACAGGTCGTTCAGTGTAATATAACCAGCTGCTGTCGCGCCGCGTGCCCGCGAAGCTGGTGTGTTACGCCGAAGGGCGGTTATACCGGCTTTATAGATACAGATACAGACCACATCGGCTTGCTCTTCTCATCTCAGGGATCGTTCTATTCACTACGACGACAAAAAATCAGAGATATAGTAAAGTTAAAAAATGATCGAAACAAAGTCATTTTACGACAACAACGTATTTCTATGTACTGTAATAATATAATGGAACTCTCTCCCTGACAAGTATTTCTCACCAAAATACAATCCGTACAACAAGCCTCCACAACTAACGTTCACTGCCACCTCCTAATATCTCTCAGCCTCCCACCAAGTTGGTTCGGTGCCTAGTATGTAGATAGCTTGTCCCAGCAGTGGGTACAGTCATTGAAAATGTAGTGGCTATGTATACGTTAAAAAAACTTTGACCGTAGGTCTAAAAGGTACTGCGTTCTAAATCGTGGCGCTCCCGAAATAACAAAAAAGGAACACTTAATAAATTTCTGAGCGTTATCACCATGCGAAATGACGGCGAATCTGTTAGCATCCAAATTAAGCGTGCTATTTACAAATATGTGACTGCTTATCATTTATCACCACATATTATGTATCAGGTCCTTTCCTTGTACATGATTGACGTGATTATTTTCTAGCCTGTTAGGCCCTAATGTAGTACTGATGTTACAGTAGTGAGATGGTATGTTTCACGTTCAGGTCCATAGAACACCATGTGACTATGAAACGTTTCACCGAGACTACATTCCCAGAAAGGCCACCACCGCTTTTGTCGCATACTTGCCCTCATTATGTCCTCATTGACTTATTTCTGCCTTTAGACATGTTTAAAAACGGGCTGTCTGCTCAGGAAAGATATAAATGGGCAAGGGAAACCATGTTGTTGTAAAGACTCCCCAATATCGTGCATGTTTAGACAAGACGTCAGTGCAAAATGTCTGTTTAGCTTCAAACAGACAGAGGGCCACGCGACCTTTGCCTTGGTGGTTAACTCGCAGTCCTGACTTGAATTTCGCGCATTAGAACTTGTAATGCGCACAGATCACATTCATATAGCCCACAATTACTGCACCGACCCCCACAGTCACGATGTCACATTGTCGGTCGGTATTATAATGTTCGGTATGGTGAGATCATATATATTCACAAACACGTGCGGTGACTTTCGCAAGGTCTACTACATCTATAATTTCCAAGCAGATCCTACGGTAGCATAAGCTGGCAAAGAAGTGTAGACGACCAAAGAATGTACATCGGTAGCCGATGCAAACTCCTAGGATGGCTACACTCCTTTGCCAGCATATGATACTATCTTATGCTACCGTAGCCTGCTGGGAGATTACTATTACTGCATGTACAACCAAACAAACAAACAAACAAACAAACATCGGATGGATATGAATAAGTCAACATACCGGTTATACTACTAGTGCTAATGTCTAGATTGTAAATATCATTTGTGAAATTCCTTTTTCGTACACGGTAAGGGTTATCTTTTTCTAAAATATGTATTTATAAATCATCTATAGCATAGGATAACGTAATGTATCAAGTTGTCTTCAACAAGCGGAAAGAAAAGGGAACAGCTTTGAGCGTTTATCATGTCATATAAACAATCTTTAGTAAAGTGAATTTTATCTTCTTTCCCTTTTGAACAGAATGGACAAAACGTCGAGCTCTGGTCACGGAGTGAGTTAATGAGACATAATCTCTAGCAAATGTTGACGAAAATCTTGCGGCAAAACGCCAATCGCAACGTTAGGTCAACTGTCAGTGTGCTTCAGACGACAATCAAGTCTACTGGTAGCACTGGTTCAAGTTAGCATTGTGGAAGATTGATTCCTGTGAACCTTTGAACCCGAGCTTTCCCCATCTGTATAGCCTGTACTATCGCCCTTTGACGTAACACACCAGCAGCACTCCGTCTCGCGTATCTCGGAGCTATTCTGAGCTCTAAAAGCACAGGCCGTTTATGTGGCAGAAATAGGTCGTCTTTTACAAAAAGGGGCTTCGATCGACATGTACACGAGAAAATGAGACACGAAACGCAAAAACCATCAATCTGGTATAACGCATCAGTGGTGTGTTCGTTAAGACACTGGAATGCGAATGTTATCAAGGACTACTTAGTCCGGCCTAAGATAAGGTAAATGCGTGACTAGGAAAAAGATTATTGAAAAGATCTGTGTTATTGATAAAGTACTGTAGTTATAACGTGTACGTGTGAGGGTCAGCGGTTTGGAGGACGAACAAACGAAGCATTGGACACTAGTTGGACACAGATGAGGACTTTCAACAAAGCAGCTATCCATCCAAGCAAGCAAGCAAGCAACCAACCAACCAACCAACCGACCGACCAACCGACCAACCAACCAACTAGCCAGCCAACCAACCGACCGACCTACCGACCGACCGACCAACCAACCAACCAACCGACCGACCGACCGACCGACCGACCAACCAACCAACCAACCAACCAACCAACCAGCCAGCCAGCCAGGCAACCAACCAACCAACCAACCAGTTCATCAACCAGCCAACCAGCCAACAAACCAGACAGCCAACCAACCAACCAACCAACCAACCAACCAACCAACCAACCAATGCTCATTGGACAGGAACAATGCACATGAAATATAATCAAAAAGATTTTATGTACAACAACGTATACGAAATCAAACAACAAGCATAAAAGGCAAAGAATCGTAGGTTAAGAGCAGAAGCATAAAAGCTAATTATTATCTGTAGAACTCGGTTTAAGTGACATATCCTGCTGAGGCCACAGCATAGGAAAGTAATTGTGAACGATTGTGTGATCGCGAAAAGGTTGGGTTTCTCACCAGGGTGTAGAGTATACGTAATGATCACGAAAGGGACACAAATGAAGGGCATTACCGTGTACGAAACAGTGGAGTACGCACGTGGTTTTGATGATAACTCTACATCAGGAAGTTATTACGATCTCTAGAGTCCCCGAGACCAATTACTCGCAATTGAAATACACTGGGAAGCTAAAACGGGTTGGACAGTTGGTAAGCCGGCGGGGCTTACAGTAAACCCACGGTTTTCCTATTCTGACGACCTTTTAGTGACATCCAATTCATTTGTTTTATGGAGGGACATTCGGGCCAGCCGGGTCTGCCAAGTAACAGCAGGCTTTTGAAAGCTACACAGCATGTCTCAGATAGATGCCAAACTCGCTACAGGTTTTGCTAAAGGCCAAATGTCTCACCGTGGTAACAAATGCCAGTAAAACTTCTCTACGCTGTACTAGGAGTGAACCCACGGTGAATGATAACAATGTACGGAATTTTGTAGGTTGCATACCTGTATTAGCCTGGTATCCAGCCGTATTTAAAATGCGGAGAGGACAGAAGAGACTTGGGAGCTATCTGGATACCTGGCTATACCTGTATCACTTTTCTGGAATATCAGAAAATGATAAGTTCTTCCCTGGATCAATTGGTGTATTCTTACTTAATTTCAGGGGACAGACAGTCTAGGATGTTAAATCCTCGCTGTATTATAATTATGTTATCTACCTTGTGTTCTGATGGACCTACAAAATGCAAATAATAGATCTAATGACATTTTTTTGGTGATAAAGTGGATAATTTTAGCCAATGACGTAGAACTGTTCCAGTATGTAATTCTCCAAATACATTTTTATCCTCGTCAGGAATAAAATCACAGTAGGAGAAGATGACATTGTCAGATGTAGAAACCGGCGCATGCGCACACTCCGCTGCATCTCGAGATGTCACCCACCCATCTGTCATATTTACCTTTGCCAGAATGGCTAAGGTTATGTTTTGGGCTTGTGAGTCTGTGTGTGTGTCTGTCTGTCTGTTAACAGCATAACTCAAGAAGTCTTGGATGGATCCCGATAATATTTGGTAGGTGGGTAGGGGTCGGGAAAACGAAGGTCAAGTTCGATAATGGGCCCCCTAGCGGCTTGCTAAGGTACTGCAGCAGAACCTCAATTTTTGATATCTCGTGTTCTGGACATGCTGTGATCATGATTTTTTTGTGGTAGATAGCCCTCGAAGCAGAGAGAAAGTGCTGTGAGTTTGGGCCCCCTAGCGGCTTTTTTGGAACTGCAGGCACCGGTTTCCTTTCAAACTTTGGATGAGAATAACTCTACAACGTGTTGACGGATCGTCATGATTTTTGGTATGTAGATAGAATGAGTGATGACTTACATAATGGTATACTAATTATGCAAATCAGCAGCTAATTTTGCATAATTAATGAGGAAAAATTATAAATCCACTACATTCCATGATAGGACTTTCAAACTTGTCACATATGTAGCTGGGAAGGAGAGAAATGTCGACAGATATCAATTATGCAAATGATGACCTCATTTGTATAATTAATGAGAAAATATGAACATGTTGACGGATCATCATGTTTTTTTGTATGTATTATAAAGAAAATGAAATGAGTAACGCATTTGTCTACAGACATCATTCTACATAACAAACCTGGTTTATTTGGCAAAGGTATGTGTTCGTGGAACTCTAGTTGTTTATTTTGATTTATTTGTTTCGCACTTAAAAAACACTAAATACAAATGTACACTAAATGATTAACCATAAGTTAGGTAATAGTGAATGGGTGTAAATACATAGTATATAAATATATAAATATATAGTATATAAATTATACAAAAGAAATAAGTGTGGATATTACATGACGGAACCGAATAGAGTGAATACATATACACAGCCGGCAGACGATACAACAATCCTGCTGATAATTCCTAGATCTTCCTAATGTATTCTAGGCTGATCCCTGGCTTACAGTAACGCATTCAACACGTTCTCAACGGTGACTTATGTTTGAGTCCTTCGTTGATTAACGTTGTGTATTTGGCGACACTCAAATGATACAGGAATTTATCGAAAGCGTCTACATAATATCTAGCCATACGGGCCGACATTAATTATTAGTAATTACTCCGCCAGGGATGAAGGTAGGATTTGGCCTGTAATCTCAAACTCATGAATTGTCAGTTACACGCGCCCATGTTTGACTTATTCATGCATATCTAATGACATAAACTAAGCCATGATAAACTGACGTATGTGTAGTGTAACAGTGGGGTTCAAGCACCTCCAAACTGACATTATGCCAAATGGTCCGACCTTTCAACGCTTCTTACAACTATGCTGAAAAGTGCACACCAGGGATGGGTACCGGTACAAACAGAGAACTCAGGTACAGGTACGGTACAAGTCCAGAGGATCAGGTCCAGGTCCATTGTTTGTGAAAACTGTGAATGGAGCATCCGACTTCCCCTTGCGTTTTACTAGTACTTCTTCATGTAAACAGCACTAACTGCCTTTGCCGACTTAGACAAAATTTGACGGTAAAAACTTTGTAGAAATGACTACTTCACTCTTGATATTTTCTTAGACCGGTAAGCCCAAAAATGCCAGTATAATTTGTTCATTTTCTAGTCCAAAATGTGGTCCACTGATTTTTCAGGTCCGTTTTTTCTGGACCAGTCCAACAAGAAAAACTGTTTTGTACCGATACTTTCTGGTACCGGTACCCACCCTTAGTAAAAAAAAAACGTGCGTGAAAACACTTTATCTGCTTGGTATCTGGGGCACGTCGCTGTCTGCGTGCATCTGACGGCACCAGCGGCACCTTTCACCCCCGGGCCACTCAGCTGTCTCCGCCAGACAGATGTTCGGTGCCACCCACTTGGCACTTGCCCCTTCTTCCTGCCTGTCATCAGTCTCATCGTCTCATCCCCGGCTTAGGGTGGTATCTCACTGCACTTGGAGCACCGGTGCGGCACTGCGGGGTTCGTTTACTGCAGCACTGTTGTGTTATTTTCGCGATTTTTAATAATTTAGATAATGCGTAATACGTAAAAGTATGACTTAGAAGATAACAGAATAAACATACGAAGATTCGCTCTTTATCTCTGAAATTCGTTGAGTCATGTACGAACCCCGCAGTGCCGCACTGGTGCCACAAGCGCAGTGAGATGCCACCTTTAGGCCTACGTCACATTTCCAAACTGGCGCCTAGCCGGGCAGATTTAGGGAAAGAAAAGTATAATTTAAAACGCATCAAACCGCCCAAGACGCAAAGAGAATAGTCGTGGGCATTATATGTGTATATTTGTGTCAGAACAAAAAGTGTGACCGTTAGCTGGCGTTTTTCATGTTTCTATTTTCCATAGATTGTGAAAAGCTTAATTTCATAGGCATACACACTTAGGCCACAAAGTCTCTTGTCATCTGATGCCAACCTCATATAGCAGGGGCTGCATTCTTTCACGGCATACTCTTGGCTCTTCAGCCTTCAATCCCTGATTGCACTGACAAGCTGAATTGTATGTGATTTTTACTAGACTTCCTGCAACGTACGATCCACTGCTTACCGAGTCACATGTTCTATCTGCATAACGTGACGTCACGACAGCAGTGGATTGTTCATTCCTTCACAAAGACTGGCGCTAGCTGTTCAGTCAAAAGTTTCCAATTTATGTATTGGATATTACAGTTAATTTAATTCAATAATACTAAATATGGTTTTCCCCCTTCCTGAGCCAAGCGCTGTTATCATTGGAGTTACCCAAAGTCCCGCCTTTGTAACATTCAAGACCACTCTTCCTGATCAAAATACTCCACATCTAAACCTCAGCACACACTCACGCCCCGAGAAGAGGGTCGGCGTTTCTGGCAAGAAGCCTTTGTCGGTCCCTGCAAGCAGTGGATGCCTTTTGAAGCTCATATTGGTACGTTCTTCTTAGAGTCTACTGCCAATTTTCTGTCAAACGTGCACCTGTCACCCGGGGCCGACCTGTTGACCAAGCTCATTAGAGACGCGAGTTGAAGAGCGATGCTTGGATGTACTTGAGTCGGCTGTGGTGTCGAAAAGTCAAGGCTACGCTTGACTAACGACGTTTGGCATTCTATGGCTACTTTTGTCGTTCAAGGAGAGTCGGTAATTGTAAGACTCTAAGACTTTCCTGGCTAAAGAGTGGCATTCTTTGCATTCTGCTACAATTTGCGTTTGGAGGGTACCAGTACACGTTTTTTGCGTTGTAAATTTACGGAAATTTGCCGGGTAACATAAAATCAGTGGCAAGGAATGACAGGTCAAAATAGAGTCGGTTGTGGTGTCGAAAGTCAAGGCTACGCTTGAGTAACGACGTTTGGTATTCTATAGGCTACTTTTGTCGTTCAAGGAGTCGGCATTTGTAAGACTCTAAGACTTTCCTGGCTAAAGAGTGGCCTTCTTTGCATTCTCATACAATTTGCGTTTGGAGGGTACCAGTACACGTGTTTGCGTTTTAAATTTACGGAAATTTGCCGGGTAACATGAAATCAGTGGAAAGGAATGACAGGTCAAAATAGAGTCGGCTGTGGTGTCGAAAATCAAGGCTTCGCTTGACTAACAACGTTTGGCATTCTATAGGCTTCATTTGTCGTTTAAGGAGTTGGCATTTGTGTCTGAAACTTTCAAGGTTGAAGAGTATCCTTCTTTGCATTCTCACCTAGTTTGCGTTTGAAGGGTACCAGTATTAGTGTATGAATTGTAAATTTAACTTGACAGAAATCTACCGGGTAACATAAAATTAGTAGCAAAGAAAGACAGATCGAAATAGAATAACGTGAAAATAAGAAAGTATGGTACGTGTAGGTCAAATTCTTCGGTAGTTCCCTTTGTATTAAGCTCAACAACCTAAAATGTGAGGTAGGAATAAAGTATATGACTAGAATAGTATCTATGTACTTGATTCAAACGCGCGCAAAAAATGGAACGAAACAGACAAGTTGCCCCCTTCCCACCATGTCATACAAAACTAAGTTCTTGGGAAAGACGCTTCTTCCCTCTTTAGTAAGTGTAAACATTGAACCTTTATTTATTCATGAAAGCTCAAATCGGCCTGCAGGCCGCTTTTCATTCCATACTTCCTCGGTTTATCACGTACTAGGGACTGGAATCTTTGTGTTTATATTCCTACCGTGGTTACATATGCTTTTACGATGCCCACGTCCTTGGCACTGAAACGCAACTCTACATAAATCGTTCTCAGATTTTGCCATGCCTTGATGGACCAAGAAAGAGAAACACAAATATAACGATTGAAACAACGCGGTTTATTGAAATTCTGCCACTTATCTATGGGATTTAAGTGCCATCTGTTCCACTATACCTTTTACCGAAGAGTAATGAAATCTTTTAGCAGCAAATACTCAAACAAAAGTTCGTCTTGAACTTTTAATGTTGTACATTTTACCATGCTTAGACAGATTTTTGTGTGCTTTATGCTCCACCTAGGGAGCGAAGAGGATTAGGTAGGTAGACAGATTTTGCAAGTGCCTTAGTTTTGAGTGAGTGAGTCAGTTTTAAGAACATATACATGCAGTAGTGAATGATAAAAACAAAAATTTTGCTGTATCAAATATTAATAAAGATTATAAGTTTTTGCGTTGTCGATCGGAGAAGTTTTTAAAAGATTGATCTAACTTTCTCAATTCGATAACCTTACTGATTTGCCTTCCTTAATAACTAGGATTTTTGAAATATCGATTTTTTTTTGTTCTCGCTGACCTGTTTGTGGTATTCGGCCACAGGCAAGTTATCTTGGAATGCGAATGTCCCTAATGGATGTACAAGTATGTATTTCCTTGACAACTTAAAGCCTGAAATAACTTATCTCAGCATTTCAACCCGCAGCATGTTGATTTACGGAGGCGTTTCTGCGCCCGAGGGTTGTCATTTGTCATTTGTTGCACCCTGTAGCGACAAGCAGAGTACGTAAATCACGACACCCCAGCTAATAACCCTGTCAGCCTGGCTAATATAAGCGCGTGACTTATTACTCATGCAACATATCTCACGCTTTGCACACCCTCAATGTGTCGGAAACACCTTTATAAATGGTTCGTTACAACATCAGAAATTTAGCAACGAGAAAATGGGAAAGAGTGAGAAATTGTGCCAGGTTTATTCGTAATGATTGTGTATGATGTATATTTCTAATTTTGGGTGACGTAGTTGCCTTTTGACGGGCTTGGTTTTACCTAGACTGTGTAGAATGTTTGCACACGACGTCACAGCTAATAAGAATGAAGACTCATATCTGTATTGGTAGAATCCATAGTTGAGCAGTTTTATACTTTGATCCTACATAAAGGACACACTCACCATGAATTTTCAGTCGATCTCATCGACCTTCAATAGATGACTGCTTCATTGCGTTGACGATGCAGAAATTGGAAGGACGTCATTAGCGAATCAAAAGTGGCGGGAAGACGGACTCTACCACCTCACGGTTCAGTGAGGGTTGCCGCATCAAGTGAATCAACCCTCTCTGATCCGCGACGGTGGTAGAGTCCGTCTTCCTGCCACTTTTGATTCGCTACTGACGTGGCATGAGTATGGCATAGCGAACAATATTTACGTCGCAATCACGTGACTCCAAACACCCAATCAACTGTCTCTTTGCACCGGAAGTAGCACGATACATATAGAAAGTCATAATATATTTAATGTGATTACATATTGTGTTTCAGGTATTCTGACGGGAAGTGTCTACAAAGACTTGGAGCTGAAAAGACACGGGTTTCCGGCTGAAGGGTGCATCAATGGCTCTGTCGTGCTCGTCAAGACGCACGAGTTCGGCGGGAACAACTCCTTCAAGCATTTTGATAAGGTATGTGACGTCATGTCACGTGACGCAGTACCATTCAACCGAAAGAGCAGATTTGTAAAATTTGATTGATGAAAAGCACGGAGGATGTCAAATTTATGCCTTAGGATACAAGTAAAAACGACGTCGACGAAGATTAAGAACAAAATGAAAGTTTATAGACAAAGAAAACAACTACAACAGAGTCTGTCCTATTCCACACTTGTTCTACAATACCAAAAACAGATCATTGTCCGAAAGATGACACAGAAGTGATAAACATGTGAATGTATCAATTCTACCACGTCGTGCACAAAATTGCCTGAAAGGTAGGTTAGGACAAAGCGTAAAAAAAACTTGAAATTCTATACAGATGTCAAAATGTATTTTTCTTTGTTGTGAATACGAGAATTCAAATTTCAATATCAAGTCC
Source organism: Branchiostoma floridae (assembly GCF_000003815.2). NCBI lineage: Eukaryota > Metazoa > Chordata > Leptocardii > Amphioxiformes > Branchiostomatidae > Branchiostoma > Branchiostoma floridae. Next base: position 11,548,382 of record NC_049989.1, on the reverse strand, counting down.
TTAATGAAAAGACATATCGAAAACGCCACCCACGCACTGGCCTTTCCTTGCTCTTACTTGGTGATATAAATTTCAATTTTCTATTCCCGGCAGAGTGTTTTATCTTTATCGTCAAAGGGCCGGTATTCACCGCCGTCCCATTTAAGCTGTGGTCGATAAATCTTGCCCATTAAGATCACCACATTTAGACAAAATGAAGATCTGTCGTCGAGACCTATTGTTGAGAAATACGAGATCTGTTAACGTTAGCCCGTTGTTACTGCGTCCCAATTCATGGCTGTGAGTACGGGTGAGGTTACTGGGAAAACGTTTTTATCTCATGAAAAATGGAGATGTGTTAAAACTTTGTGTTTCTGGATGTATGTAGTCAACGTAACTCAGATGGTTTATGGTGATATCTGGTATGTGAGTAGGTGCTGGGAAAACGAAGGTCAAGGTCGATTTTGGGCCTAGTATGTGACCTCGTTACTGTAGCAGAAATTCCGTTGTTTGTGTCTTTTGACCTGGACATGCTATGGTGTTGATTTTTTGGTGGCAGGTAGCTTGTGATGTAACGAAGAAGTGGTGCATGTTTGAGTTCCCTAGCGGCGTACTATGGAACTGCATGGGCGTTTTTGTCAAAATTTTACAAGGAGAATAACGGAACAAAGGAACGACGAATTTTTTGCTACATGCTTCTGCAGTTTCTTCGCAATTTTAATTGTTATGCAGTCCGTCAAAATACATTTCCTAAGTCCATACTGGGAAATCAGTAAAAGAAGTACCTATAGATCCATGCATAATTCCATCGGGTTGGAAGATCTAAAGGGCAAATTTCGGTATTTCCGGGCTTGGCAAAAGTGGCTGTAAAATTGTTTTTCTTGGGATATGTTTGGATTTTGGAGGTGCATATTATAGGTAAGGGTTGTAGCTTCTATATCATGTTGAAAAAACAGATTTTTAGTGATATTTGTGGCTGCAGTAGGCCTTAGAAGTTAGGTGTTTTGGTGTTGTTTACATGCAGTGAAAGGGGGTGAAAAGGTCTCACACCTATGTTTTGACGGCATATAATATAATTCCGCCGTAATTTTTTTCCTTTTTTGTCGTTAAATTACTCTTCAGAGGTCGGACAACCATGCCAATGTGAGTTTTTCATGTTCTAAAAGTCAGGTAGGTGATTTTTGACAGCCTCTTTCTCCCATGATTCCCATTGTTAAGAATACGCATATGAAATACTGAAATGCAGCCTAAACAAGAGTTCGTAGACCTCAGGCCTGCATGAAATGTATTGGGTTTCTGTAGACCTATTGTGTATTTTTGCCTTTTTGTCTGTGGTACGTGGTTGGAAAAATGAGCTTTTTACCGTGTTGGTTGTGCACCATGCAAAAGTCTGACTCTGAAATTCCATTTTCTGAATTTGTAAGTTTGGACATGGGTGAACATTACTTATTTTGGATTTCTTAAGTATGTAACCAACCAACCACAGTACTTGTTTTTGTCTCAGATGGCCCATGCACATGTACTTACTCTGTCACATGATATACTAATATCTTCCTATTTCAATGTACTGACCTAATGCAGCTGCTAAGTCTCCTTGGTTTGTGTTCTTCCAATGATATTCATTAAAGATTTATTTCTGGGGTGTTATTCACTTGACATCGGAATGTTACTTGCATAATTTGACCAATGATACTTTTATCTGTAGTTCCATAGACATTAGACAATATGAATAGTGGTAGCCCCCATGCAGCAGCAACAGTTAGTCCCCAGGGTGGTATGATATTTTCATTCAATCCATCCAACCCAAACCTAAATCTCCTGTAGTATCTAAGCCAAATTTAACAGCACAATTTACTATGAAAAATGTCCTTGTCAATCCCATTTATAGATGGCAAGCTGCTGGCAATGGAAGCTTTGAAAAGTTCAGAAGCTGTTGTAGTCAGAGCAAACACCCAGCAAACATCCCCGCAAACCAATGAGCAGTTGCTTAGAAGGGGAATTTCATCATATATTTGCCGCGACAAAATGCAACAAACGATACTGAATTCAAAACAGAACAAAGCTAAGCCTCCACCACTTAACCCTGCCTGTACCATAGATTAAGCAGGCCCAAAAACCAAGCGAATATGACTAGCCCAAAACAACAAATTACCTGTATACAGTATGGAAATGGCATTACCAAAGAAACAAAAAGAAACACAGGACAAATCATACACATACCTTTCTCTTATGCCCACACTCTATACAGTTCTCCTCCACATTAGAAAATTGCATCTTCTTCTGTTTAAGTTCAAGTTCAACCATGGTTGCCAACAGGGTAAAGGAACTTGTACCGGAACTTAAAACTCAGTACTATACAGCTCTAGAAACACCACAAAGAGTAATAAGCAAACTCCAATTATACCTGACCAACAGATATATAATCTTGTACACTCCCGTCATCTGGCAAACTGTCAGTGCCACTAAGTAACCTGATACATTGAAGGTGGCCCAGGTCAGATGATGGTTCTACACCCAACCATAATCTGTTTTTAAAACCAAGCAGATATTGGGAGGATGCCCCAACCACACAAAAACAGGGTCAACCTATACAGTATCAAGTTCAAGCACTAGGAGGCCCAAAATCAAACCTGACCACCAGGACACCACAAACAACTCACGTACCAAATAGCAACACAATGGTACCTTGCGTTCCGGAGATACAGCGCACGCCCCGTGCCCGCACAAAAGGTAACCTAAAATGTCAAGTTCAAGCACCAAGGGCGCCAAAATCAAAATTGAGCATTATTCAGCCACCACCGACACATGTGCCAAATATCATCGCGCCAGCACCAGCCGTTCAGAAGATATAACTCCGGAAACACCCCTCCCGGACACAAAATTTGACCTGCCGGGTCAAGTTCAAACGCGACAAGGCCCAAAGTCAATCCTAGGCAACAGGCAACAACCCCCCACCCATGCACCAAAAATCGTCGCAATCGCGCGTATCGTTCCGGACACACAGCGCCAAAAGTGCCCAAAAAACACCAAAAATGCCACCTGCAATGTCAAGTTCAAACGCCAGGAGGCCCAAAATCAAACCTGAGTGTTAGGCTACCACCCCCAACCCACGTACCAAAAATCGTCGTGCTCGCACCATCCGTTCACGAGATACAGCGCCCTACATCCCCGGCTACCGAAAAGTTTCCACCAGCATCAAAACCATACCTGCATACATGCAGGTAATGACTGTATAACAATGTTCTTTATTCACGACGTCATTTGTAAGACTGCAGCGACACCTAGCGGCAATACGAAGAAGTGCCAGCCATTTTTGCTGGGAAGTTAGACGGTCGCCAAAACATCAGAATTCAGATCCTGCATTGTGATTGTGAATATAGAACCTTGTTATATAGCTATATATAGTTGAAAATAGCTTCAGTTCATTGTGTGTCCGCTGTACAATATATGTGGAGATATTTTATGTAAAAAACAAAAGAAAATGAATGACGGAAGCTGCCTCTACACGTTTCTACCTTATATATAGGTTATATGTGTCTCCAAGGAGCTTATATAAGCTCCTTGGTGTCTCATATGTAGGTTTCTAAAAAAAACTGTGCACATGTGCCTTATGAATGTCATTTTGTTTTCTACAGACAATCTTGATGGTGCGAGACCCATACGACGCTATCTTAGCAGAGTTTAACCGACACTACGGCGGCCATAACGGATTTGCTGCCAAGGCTAGATATAAGAGCCAAGGTAGGGCAGGGTTTTTAAGGAAGTGTCATCATATTATGATTATTTTGACAAATATATTTTTTTATTGCATTACTGAAATGAAGAATCATATACATGTATAGTTGGTGAAGGCACTTTCTGCCAACGGTAAATTACCCTATACTAACCAATCGACTTCTCTGTTTCATCTGCAGCGTGGCGGGAGTTCGTCGAAGGGAAATCCCAGACATGGAGCAACACGTTTCTTGATTGGCTGAAGTTTCCCGGCCCTTTGCTCATCGTCCAATACGAGAGACTAAGAGACGACCTTGAAAACCAACTCAGAAGAATAGCCATATTCTTAAACCTTCCGGCGATCTCGCAAGACAGAATGAACTGCGTCGTAAGGAATTCTGAAGGAAAATTCAAGCGCCGGAGAAATCCAGAGGACGATTTTGACCCGTTTTCAAGACAACAGAGAGCTGTCGTTAATGTATACAAGAAGGCTGTATATATGTTAATAGCCCAGCATGAAAATCAGAATAGATGACTAAAACATTAGGGTAAAATATCTAGAAAATGAATTTAGGGAGGGAATCAATTAATTATTGAATTCAACGCATTGGTATCAGGCTACTTATCATTGAGCTTAAGAATTTTCAATGAATGCATGAAAATAAACATAGGCTTGTGGTGCACTAGCTTGGAACTAATACTAGTATTTTTGTAAGACGAGAAAAATGTCCCTAGCAGTTACGAGCGATCGCTGTTGTTTATATCCGCGGTATTCGGCGGTTGGTGCCTACCAGGACGTCAGCAGATTGGATTGTAAATTGACATTTAAATTAGCAGATCAAATCACCGGTTAATATGTAAATCAATCTTTTGCCAAACACCTGCTTTTTGCCTACCACTGCGTCACCGTGACATCATCGCGATCCCTCGTATACACCAGTCCGCCACAAGTTAACTCCTCCCTCTCCGTTCAGGACAAGTCAATTGTAGTTCCAAATCATAGTTAGGGTAACTGAAATAGTGAACAGTATGTCTAGAAGAGCCACGGACTCTTACGTAAAGCGTGCAATCGGTACGTTTGAATCATTGTTGGTCATTGTCCAAGGGTGGCCACGAGTTTAGGCTACTCGGTACCTCATTAGAGATGACATGCTATTGTTACACGTGTCTTCGCTTGCTGCTGTTATTCGCCATTCGCTAAACATTTTTTTTTTAATTTTTGACAGCTATTATTCCTTATTTTACATTACCAACTTTTTCATGAAAATATGAGATTCTATTTTCGTCATCAGGGATTAAATACTAACACACGCCATATAACCGCCACCAAACAGTGCTTCGAAAACGGTTTCATCAACTTTGCAAATCAATGTTCTATGTGGAATGTACAGGAAAACAAGTGAATGGAAGTAGGATATGCAAATACATATTTTTTAACAGAAACGAGTTGTGTTGAGTCTTGAGCTGCAGTATCAAGTCAAATAAGAAGAATACACTTAAGATGTGGCAGCAGATATGCTGCCAGCTATAATACACTAGCTTTATTATACTAACGAGGGGCATGAGGTCTATATATTCGATACCTGGAACAGGGGTGGTATATTCAGCACTAGGGGTGGGTACTGGTACTGAAAAATCAGGTCCAGGTCCTGTTCAGGTCCTAATCAGGTCCAGAGCATCTGGTTCAGGTTTGGGCCTGAACCTGATTCAGTATGTAATAACTTGTGAATGGACGATACTCAAAACAAAGGTTCATTTCGTTAAAAAGAAATCTGTCTTGTGGAGTATTCGACGCCCATGAAAGTCCCCTGAACTGCTTTTGTATGATTGACTGTAAAACAGGTTTTACGGTGTACCGGCACCTAGCCCTGTTCAGCACCATTGGATGGGATGGTTGTTTTAGCACCAAGGACAGGAGCGATATTTACAGCACCAGTATTTTCAGAACTTGGGACAGTATTTTCAGGGACGAGTAGTGTAGTCAACACTACGAACAGGGATTGAGTTTCAACACAAGGGACAGGGCATGGTATATTCAGCACTAGGTACAGAGTTGGTATACGTATATTGAGCACCGGGGACAGTAAATTCAGCACCAGGGACAGGTACAAACTTAAACATTTACAATTCAAAACTCCTGTGCCTTTCATTTTAAATCCCACAGAGGGGTACCACATATATGGAATGTATTAGTACATTGTAGAACATTAATTACTAAACTACATTTAGTACCTTAAACCCATAGCAAGTACTTTTTGAGAGTAAAGCTATCACACAAATAATAGTAGAACACCACATTTGACAGCACCATACTACTTGCAGTTAAAGCTGATACATGACAAATATTGCTCAAGACTTAAACATAAAGCTATCAATCATGAAATCATGTTACAGCTTATAACATTGCCTAAAACACAGTCTTAAAGTTGGTACATAACAAATATTGGTCAAGACTTACACAAAAAGCTATCACTAAAGAAATAAATAATGTTACAGCTTGTAACATTGCCTAAAATACAGCCTTAAAGTTTTTAAATAACAAATATTGGTCAAGATTTACACAAAAAGCTATCAGTAAAGAAACAAATAATGTTACAGCTTGTAACATTGCCTAAAATACAGCCTAAGAGTTAGTACATAACAAATATTGGTCAAGACTTACACAAAAAGCTATCAATACAGAAATAAATGCCACAGCTTGTAACATTTCCTAAAACACAGCCTAGTAAAAGATTGTACGTAACAAATAAAATAAAAGCTATCAATACTGAAACAATCTTTAAGCTTTTTTCCACAGAAGTCAGTGCATCACTCTTCTGTTACCACCACTTAGACATAATTATAACTTCAAAGTCAAGTGCACAATCGTCACCAAGTAGACATTAGAAGGCTTGTTTTACAATGGCTAGCTGGGAACCAAATTGTACATTACAGAATGTACCAGAATCAAAAGCTAGTCTTCCACAATGGGGATATTCCAACCATGTGTAAAAAATCTCTATTAGCATCTTACGCTAAAATCATGTAACATTTTAAGGTTACGCTATCGCCGATCATTCCCTGAGATAATATTTTTTAATAAAAGATGTGTTACTTTTGGCACTCATTCCCTGAGGTATTCAAAGACCACAATCAGGGTACGGATGTACACCTCATGTGTAGGAAAATAATTTCTGGCACTAAACATTATGAAGTCAAACTGTGGAACAGCAGACATGCTTGTGCGTAGCCTCCCTCGCAGCCTTCCATGAGTATTGGCGGTTACTGTTGGGAGAAGAGGCTGACTTGTAATCTCCAAGTAGATCCTACAGTATCAAAAGCTGGTAGAAGAGTGAAGCCAATCTAGGAGTGTGTATGCTATGGAGTACGGTGCCCGTCTGACTCCCTTTAGTCGACTATACTCCTTGGCTTTGATACATTTTGTACTATCTTACGGCACCATAGGATCTGCTTAGAGATTAGCATACTTGCAATTTTTAGCATTGAGGGCCAGGTTCTCTGGGCCAGGGTCTTATACCAAGAAATTAAAGTTATGTCTACGCCTGGCCCATAATGTTAAAAATCGTGAATCAGTGCTTACCCCAACAATATCCGCCAATGCTCACGGAAGGCTGTGACTCTGTGAGGGAGGCTATTTGTGTGAGCATGGCAACTGTCTAGGTGCCAAACAACAAGGTGCAGCTGTCCCATGGAAGGGAAGGCCTGGGGTCCCAGCCCCTTCCTGCTCTGAAAGGCTTCTGGACGCGAAACTGACACTTTCCATCCACTGGTACCTTCGACAGAAGATGACAGCCATTTTCTTGCACCATGAAATAGTCATCGACTGTGTCAGAATCGCCAGGAAGCCGAAAGCTGCGGCATACCACCCATCTGGCCAACTTTTCAGAGAACAACAGCTTTTGCCTTCCAAAAGGAAAGCACAGTGATGAAAATACTGAATTAAACAAGGTGCCTGGTACAGAGAGGCATTCGATATATGGTGTCTTGGGGAGGAACGTGAGTGGGATAACAGTTTCAGACCAGGTAGAGAAACTGACATCAAAACATTGCAGGGTCTTGTAGTCTTGCCTTGGGTCAACACTTTCACCTAACACCCAAATTTTCTGGTTCATGACTGTTGCCTCATACTGTTTCAAAGGATGAGGGATTCCCGGGAGCTCCTCACAACTAGCAGTATCAACATACTGCTTAACAGACAAACAGAACATCCTTGAGAAGGTAGATCCTGTACTTGGATCTGTTTCACTGCAAAGTGCATAGACATTCTTGCTTCCCTTCACTGACAATGACAACAGTTTGTCACATGCTACATGACCAGGAAGGGTGGTGCTTAACTCCACTACCTGGGTCACTTGGACATCATACACACGACCAGACGACGTCCCTACCAGTAGACTGAGTGCTGGCCCTGACCCAAACGCGGTCGCACAAGTGACAGACTCTCCGTCCTGTAGACATAGAGTCTGAAGCTCGTACCATCTATTGTGACTCACCACAAAGCAAGCGAGATTGGCTCGCGGGCCTTCCTGTCTCACAGCACAGATGACTGGCTCAGAGCTTTTCAAAACAGGGCGGGTACGATTAGTCTGGAGGTGCCCCCTCCCACCTTCCTCTGTATTCTGATACTCCATTGCCTCATCTACAAACTCAGGACATACTGCCATCAATGGCTCTTCCTTCACAACATCTGACACATACGACTTGTTCATGAAAGGGAATCGGATGTGGGACATTAACTCTTTAGCGTGCTGCTCCCTCGAGGAGTCCGCCCGGACCCACCTCACCACACTTTGGAATGCAAGTTCCTCACGCTGCTCAGGAGTTACACTTGGACCCCCAAGAACTATGTCATTACCTGCAAGAAACACTGCAAACTCATCCTTTGTCAGTTGTAGGAAATCTTCTGTCTTGACAAAGTTAAAGAACTCTGTTGCTATCTTTCTTCTAGCTCCAAGTTCCAAGTTACTAATGCTATACTCCCTACCAAGGCGGTGCAGAAAGAGCATGTTATCGTCAAGTGAAACCTTCTCGATCAGAAAGTCAATCATCCGTTGTTTTAAGTCTGGTAGGAGCAGCATGTCTGCTGCCATCAGGACGTCCACAGCTGTCCACACGTTGACTCTACAGCTGCCTGTGTACAGGAATGCCAG